>NW_010546716.1:70987-108703 GCF_000687285.1 Phaethon lepturus | reverse complement strand
GCGCGGCCTGCACAGGGAGCGGGGCGAGGGGCTGCGAGGCCGAGGCTGGCCTCCCCGCGGCTTGTCACGGTTCTCGGAGGTTCACGTACCCCTCCTGCAAGGAAGGGGCACCGCCAGCGCCCCGGAGCTCTCGGTGAGTGCGTGCGGCCTTTCCTGGGGCCGGGTCGGGACCGCCACTGCCCTTCGAGTCGGGCGGGGCGGCCCCGGCCGAGCTCCCCCCCTCCAGTCTGTGACTCCCGCCGTGGGCTTGGCGGGTGCTCCCTGCTCAAGGCTCTGCTGTGCCTCGCAGGTCTGTGGATATTGTGCTCCTCCACCCTCTGCCTATCAGGCTGCGGTCTGCCAACTCCTACGTGGCAGCGATTTTCACGCACCAGCAAGCGGGTCATGAAGGGTCGGTGTTGCTTTTCCTGCAGGCTGTTTCGTGTATGGTTCCAGCTCAGCTTTATGTGTAATTGTATTTCCCTCAGACATCTTTTCCCAAAAGACCTTTATGTCTTTCAGCCTTTGTAAAGAGTTGGTTTGTTCAGATCTCTGGTAAACTGTAGCGCTGTCATGGCTGTTTCTGCAGCTTGCTGGTAAGTGCAGTGCTAGTGTTGGGGGCATTGCCACAGCTGAGCTTGGGTTGCACGTTTGGACAAGTGTTTCGTGTGCTCGATTGACTTCTCAGTAAATGCTTGGGTTTTAGTTGTCAGGTCAGCTCATGCTATAACACCCGAAGACGGTTTTCAGAGCAGAACTAGGCCATTTAAAAGATGTTATCTTCCAAAGTCCTCTGACAGAGGTTACAATTATGCAGTCTGAAAACTGACACAGATTAATTTCTTGTCATGTATTTATTATTTAACAGGCTTTTTTATTCTTTCACTGCAAATACTTGTGGGTGTGTGTAGGTTCTTCCAAATTTTAGGAGATGTTTTATTAGTGTCACAATATTCTAGAGTTTAATTTGCGTGTGTTTTTTTTTCCTTTTTGTTTTTAGATCATTTAATCTATTCACAGTAATTTAATCAGCCAAATACTTTGAATAAAATGGAAAAAATGATGTCAAGACAGGCCTTTCTCTGCAGTTTGGGATCTCTGTATTTGTCCCTTCTGTTTGTATTTCTTCTAATGGATGTTTATGCAAGGCCTGCAAATAACTCGGCTCTCAAAGAAAAGCCAGCTGACAGTAAAGATGAGAATGAGATCTTGCCCCCAGATCACTTGAATGGGGTCAAAATGGAGATGGATGGACACCTTAACAAAGAATTTCATCAAGAAGTTTTTCTAGGAAAAGAGATGGAAGAATTTGAGGAAGATTCAGAACCCAGAAAAAATAGGAAGAAGCTCATGGTCATCTTTTCAAAGTAAGTTATGTACATTGCCAAGAACAGTGCAGCCTCTTTCTCTGATCTTCAGAGTAAAACTTGCAAATTTTTCTGTAATAATTGAAAATCGTAATGGTGAGGGGGAAAGCATCATACTGTAATCACCGTGTTCATGTTATTTCAGGTATTAAGATACCTGTATAAACTATACTCAGGAGTGAGGATGCATGTGTTGAGAGTCATGATCAATATACAGGATTGGTGCTGTGGTCTAGTAAAATTTATGACAAAATTTACTGTTTCTATGTGAAAAAAAACTACAGAGCCTCTCAAGGTATGAAAATTAGTATTACTTTTTCCTGGTTTCCTGGCTCAGTGAATAATCAATCATACTTGTATCTTAGATCAAGGAATTAGTAAGGAAAGGCTTCCTTAGTGGTAGGATGCCCGTGCAATGAAGTGGGAGGGTGCAAGTTTGTTGCAGTTTTCCTCTAGCAGTACTATTGCTTTGCTGTAAGTTTGTTTTTGATTGGCAATCTAAGTTTCTTATTTACTGCTTAGTCTGATATTCCATATGGATTTTGGTTTTGTTTCCATTGTGACTTCTGCAAATAACTGCAGAGGAAAAACACTGAAAAGACAATAGTAAAGCCAGAAGGGAAGAAAAGGGGCAGACAAACAATGGGTTAAGATTGTGGTAAAGAAACTAACAGTTGCTTTCTGTTTATAAAACTTTCTAGTAGACACTAAGTGTCTAAAATTTGAGTGTTTCAAATGAAATACATGAAAGTTAAAGATAATTATGCCTAGCTGCGTGTACCAAGAATTCAGAAGTTGACATGACAGCTTTCTTCATTAAGTTAGCAGTCTTGTTAACAAAACTTTTAGCTCCCTAGAATTTAGAAAAAGAGAATGAGAATGAAACATGAGAATAGAAAGATTAAATTTTTCTTTTCTAACCTTTTTGTAAACTTCATCTAGCTCTCTACTTGGTGTAAAAATATTAACTTTACTTTTAGACATTTTAATGTTTAAAATGCTTTAGCATTTTTCTTTTTATAAAGTACTACTTGTGCTAGATAAGGTTTGCATCAGCCAATAAGCTGTTGGATGTTCGGAGGACAGTGAACATAATGGAAATCAAAATCAGTGTATAATTTTAGACACTAGGTGGCAGAATTTGATTTATTTGCATTTTTGCAATGGAGGATTAATTTTATTAGAACAGCTGAAATTACATTGGTGCTCTTAATGCTGATGATGGTGTGGGGATGCACATATACTTGCAATAAAATGAGAAGACTTGAGAAAGCTTTTTTTTTTCTGCAAACTTTGTTAACAGGGAAAAAATATCAATAATAATGTTGGAATTGTTTTTTGTGGTGTTTCTGGTACTCTTCTGAGTAAAGGTAGCTAAAGCAAATAGGCAAACTAGAGTGCCTTTTTTGTTTAGAGTAGAATCCTTTATTACTGTGTCTGCTATTCAGACCACTCACTTCATTGGTAGGATATATACAAATATTAAGATTGTGCTTAGAAGGTTTCATTTTCTTTATTGCTATGTGGTTGTTGGAAACATTCAACTGGTGGTTAGTAAATTGTCATTCACAAATTGCAAACTTCATTAATTTCTGCCTGTTTGTTATGAAACAGGTTGTCTTAGTAAGCTTGAAGCAATTCAATTCAACATCAACTTCACTCAGATGCTTACTTAAAATTACATTCTTTCAGATGATCAGATTAGAAGTGTAGAAAAACATTCTGAGGAATTTGGTTGCTTTCTAGACTTACTCGTAAAGGCTGAGTGAAAAGAGAAATACTGTGAACTTCTGTGAAAAGCTACTAAGTCACAGGCTTCCAGATGCTTTGGAATATTTTATTTGAAGGCATAAAGAAACCACACAATGTGTTTTTAATTAATGATGGCTGAGGTTCTGCAGTGTACCAGTATAATACAAAGTAGTCAACTGAAAGCATAAATAGTTGTCTAAGTTGAAACATGGAAGAAAAGCTCCCCAAACCATGTTTTTCTAGGCTGGCAAGCTGTATGTGACTGAAAGAACAAGTGGCATTTCATAATTCTTTATTTCAGTTTCTGAAGTCACTCTTTACTGGGAGGACAAGCCTTGCTTGTCTACAGAAGTGGTTTATTGCAAGTTAACTAGTACCTCCACTTTGTCCTGTGAAAATAGGGCATGGTGCAGAAAATCCTGGGTGCATCTTTTTAGTCTTCATTCTCTGCCAACAGTAAGTGTTCAGGTATTTTCAGGTCAGGAAAATCTGAGAGAGGGGCTTACTTGATGTGCTTTCTTCTGGTACTTCTCATAATTGCAAAAACCCCACCATTTGCTGTACTCTCAATTTAAATAGTTTTAATTAGCCTGGAATCTATAGAAAATTCTTCTGCTATATGGTGTAGTTTAGCTTGTGTAGGTGGGTGTTGATGGGAGGGAACGAGGAAGGATATTGAAAGCAGTCAAGTGTATTTATGGTGACGCCGATTTTACTAAATCAACAGCATTGTATACTATAACTCAGTTTGAGCCTTCCTTCTAAGGGTCAGTTATCTCGTAAATTAAATTACATGTACTGAACAAAACTGATAAATTCAGAATGTAATGTGTGTGGCTTTGTCAGGGTATTTTTGTGATGATGGAGTTACCTCTGTGAGTTTGAAAGTTGAGTATCCTTCTAGCATTTGCATTTTGCTGATGTTTTCAGCTACTTAGCAGCAGCCCTAGTGATTTAAAAATGAAAATCTTTGTGTCAGTTGAGTGCCTTACCTTGATGGTCATTCATGAGGTCACAGGCTTAAATAGACCTTCTGTTAACTACTACCATGTACAGAGGGTTTTTCTGTTTGGTTTTTGTCCCTTGTTTAAAAGTCATGAACTTACCCTTTCCTGAAGCAGAATTTGTTCTGAATCCCACAGTGCTTGTAAGTGTAGCTCTCTTAGACTTTTCAGCTGTGACTGTGTTCAGCCCGCACATAGAGGCAAGATCCATGCCCCCTTTCTTAATTTCAGGTTTGTCTCATAGCCTAACACAGTATTAATTTCTACTGCTATGCGTTCTGGCTATGATGGGAAGATGCTAGTAATGAGAGCTGATGTTGGACAATAGCCCATAGAATAAAGAATGAGGAGAGGGGACATTTTAAGCTTTTCCGTTTTGATATCTTTGGTTTAGATTACAGATTTGTATTATTCAGTTAAAAAACTGTTTATGCTGTATGCTGTTGGAAGGTTTTAAGTAGTATGTGCACCCTGATTCATGTTTTTCCTAACCTACATTTAAATTTGCATCTAATAACTTTTGCATACCTCCTACCACATGAAGTAGAGCTTTGCTTTGGTTTCTGTTATTAAAATTATTTTCTGGATCTGCTTTTTATTATCTGAATGGAATAGAAACCAACTTTAAAGTTTAAAGTGTTAGGTGCTCTACAAGGGAGTTATCTTTAGTCCTTTAGGTAAGAACACTGCCTTCCTGCTCCCCCTAATACCTCAGCCAGCATTGCAGTGTTCTCATTCAGGAACCTGAAAACGTGAATCTGAAAACCTGAGTGGCCAATGTTTATTGGTAGTACTTTCAGATGTGGATGTTTTGAAAGGTGGCCACAAAAATCTGATTTTTAATGGCTTGTGGTTGAGAAACTCGGCTGAAGTGTTTAAAACCTGTTCTTCTAGGCTTTGTCCTACAAAGTAGCATACTTCCCCGTTTCTTACTGAAAGGTAGTATTAACTTTTAGACTCTGAATAGATAATGAAATATAGTTTGAATAGTCAGTGAAGTGTTAACCTTGAACTTAGACATTTTAAGGAGCTGTTACGTCTGATGCTACCCATTAATGAAATGTATTAATACTAATGGTAGTTATGTTGCATCAACTACTGTCTGAGCTGTGGTTTATCTATAATTTTCTTTGGACTGAGACAGATAAGCAATAAGGTAAGTTGCTCTCTGTAGTTTGTTTTTTCATTCAAATGTATTCTAATGAATAATTCCTGCTTTGACAAAAAATTTCTTTGCTGTCAATTCAGGAAACAGTACATCATATACCTATGTTTCTACAAATTTGAGATAGCAAATTCTAGCAGAAAACTATGTTTCTTGTAGAAGAGGACCAATCAAGATTTTTTTTTTTTTTTTTTTTTTTTACTTTGGAGCTGGTATGTCATGAAGTTTGAGAGATCATCACGAGATTTCTATACACTGATTGCCAAGGAAGGTTTGAGCAAAATTGTAATCTGGGATGATATTCTTGCTTGCATTCATCTGGTTTTCTTGAACTTAAATTCTTTCTTGCCGGTACTTGTTCTTCAGCAATTTTTTTAAGGAGTGCATTAGCATGTACCACTCTTTACTAATATCTTCTGAGTGCTCAGGCCTGTCTGCCTCAGAGAACTGATTGCCCATCACTGTGTTATAAAATTGGTTTTCCATGATTTACCAGTATTAGGTTGTTTGGCAACACGTAATTACCTAAGCTTGTCATTATTAGTGGAAATATTTTCAGTAGTTCATTCTGAATAAGATAGTACCTAGGGAAGCATGGACAGTCTTTTGTTTTTATCTCCTTAGATGGTAACCTTGCATCAGGACCGTATCTTCTATTTCATACACTTGTAAATGTTCCTCTCAAAAGCAGAAGTGCTGTTTATGGACACTGAAAGGATTTCAGCTCACCTTGTATGGTGGATGCCTGTTAGCTCATTAAAATCTGAGTCATTGGAGGCTTCTTGTGAACTGTGGTAGCAGAACAAAGGTGTACTCTCATGAGCTAAAAGAGCTTATATAAATAGGATCGTTTTTACCTATCTCCCTAGTTACAATGTGATTTAGATGGAAAGTACAGCTTGGAACTAGTATGTTTGATAGCTTTGATCTAAGGAAACTAGAATGTTAAATGTTGAGGGGAAAATGCTTTGTTTTCCCTTCTTATTTTTGATAGCACCTATTCCATATCAAAACCCACATTTGTTCACCTGGTAAGTGCAAGGTGGTGCGAGTGGAACGTGACAGTTTTACTGGTCTTGCCGTTGATACTGAAAAGTTGCTAATAGCGAGCCTGTGCATATAGACGTGGAAAGATGCGATACAATATTTAAAACCACTAATACTGCATTTATTAATACAGGTAAGTGTTGTAGAAGATTAGGTACTAGGGTTGTTATTTGACTTAAGCTTTTAACATTTAGTTGACATTTAAAGGTAAATCACATATTTAATAACTTGAGTTTCAGTAACACTTCAGTACTGTTAAGACAGCGATGCAAACAGATAAAAAAGAGTCAAGCTGGGTTTTTTTGTTGTGTTTTTCTATGTGGTTTTTTAATTTTATTTTTAATTGAACAAGAGTGGTTTTGGTATGCTTTAGATAGAATCTTGCCTCTTAAATGTTAGTGATGTTTTTTCAGTTTTATCTATTGTTATATCTTTTTTTGAATAAATACTTAATGATATGCTCACAAAAACCTTAAAATGGCCTGTTACTGTTTTTGTATTTGTTCTTCAACTGTAATTTTTATATTAACTTCTTTTTAATGAAATCAGCATTAATGGCATTCAGGGTATGGCAATACAACAAAGCAGTATTGGTAGTACATTAAGGAGAACAGTGGATTGTCAGATGGGACGTTTACTGATCATTTTAGTAAGGTAGGAAAAGTTTAGTTCTGTGGCTCAATAGCACTGAATACAAGCATATCCTTTGACAAACCAAAGTGAGCCTGAGGACTCAGAAACCTAATGGAGAACAAATGTATGCACAGAACTTTTAGATGTGTTAAGAATTAAAAACTGTCAGATGTAATGTGTTACCAGAGATCAAGGTATAATAGAGGAAACTTGGTTTGGATTTTTTTTCCATGTACTACAGTCAAAATACTAAATAGTTTGAAAGTCCCTGCACAAAGGTTATTCACATTATATTTTCGTTGTTTTTAATGGTCACAATAGCTGTGATGTGATCTAGGCATATACGGGGAGGCAGCCCATCAGTAAACATCAGAAATCTTGGAACATCAAGGTAAAAAGGACTTCAAAAGATAAATTGAGAGGGAGTTAATGGTTTGAGAGAATGTTAGTGCAGAAATTTTTCAAAGCAGTGAAAGTCTGTAGCAGCTGGCAGTTGACAATTCTGAACCAATAGGAAATTAGCTAATATACCATGAGTAATGTATTTGTGGTTTCCTCTACTTGAAAAATTTACCCAAAAACATAATATTGAAATGAGCTAAGTTACAGCAAAGTGAAGTATGGCTGAATATTCTTCACTGGATAGTAACCTAGATATTGTAGTTACTTAAATTTAATTATGAAATAAATGGCTGACTTGCTACTTGTATAGTCTGTAGTTCAAAGAATGTACAACTAAAGTGACTAATCTAGAATCTAAAAATATAGCACACCTTCCCTCTACCCGCCCAATCCCCAAATCTAAATTTTGTTTGCTATTCATCCATAGGGTGGATATAAATAATGATAAAAAGATAGGTGCAAAAGAGATGCAGCGCTGGATCATGGAAAAGACAGATGAACATTTCCAGGAAGCTGTGGAAGAAAATAAAATGCATTTCCGAGCTGTGGACCCTGATGGTGATGGTAAGATGAAAGATTCTTCTGTTTCCTGATGACATCTTAAGTCAGTCACTAGTAGCCAAAACTACTGGCTGCCCTTCAGATGTGCTGTGACAAAATCCAACTTCCTTTGGACTGCATGTAATCACAACAGTTTTGATCCATACAGAAGACAATAGAGGAAAGAAGTAATGTGCTCCAGTCAGGGTTGTAGTTCTTTGTTGACTGCGATGTTATTTCACTTGTAGTCATAGAAAGTTGTAACAAGTTAAGTGGCTCTGCCAGGGATGGGGCAAGGACAGCGAAATAAATAGGTTGTTTTCACAAGGCCTGTCTGATCTAAAGAAACATAAAAGTGAATCAGGTCATACTTTTCATATTGCCATTCATAAAGCCTAGTGTGATAGTTATAGTGCTGAACCAAAAGATTTTAGCACCTGCTGTTTTAAGTAATGAGACCAAAAGTTCATCATTTAAGCATACTATGTCATGTCTGAGATATGGCTCTTTCTTACAGGCCATGTGTCCTGGGATGAATATAAAATTAAATTTTTGGCAAGTAAGGGCTTTAATGAAAAAGAGATTGCAGAGAAGATCAGAAACAATGAAGAGTTGAAAATAGATGAAGAAAGTAAGTGCAGACTAATGGTGTGTGTCGGTTTTTCTTTTACTTTCCTAAAACCTGAACGTCAAAACTGTTCTTAATATAAGGTGAATTTTTTAGTTGTTCCTCTGCTTCCACACAAATGTAGAACATGTAAGTCGTAAGACACATACTAGATTTCTTTCCAACTCGAATCTGCCTTCTTAACACTCTTGATGTAAATATTTAACACTGAAAACTCTTGGTTGCTTATTTGTTACTACCTATTTGAATAATTTTCAGTTATTTATGTTTAACAGTCTGCTAAAATTTGTCAGACCTCTGCTGTCTGTGGACTGTTGTATTGTTAATACAGGAATGAGGTCCTCTAGCTCCAGATGGAAGGGAGCTGCTATACATGATTCCTGTTCTAAAATTGAGGAGGGGTGTATGTGCTAACAGTGTTGTGTTTAAATAGGTACATGCTTAGGCACTGCAAAGCATACTAGAAGTTAATAGCAAAAGGTTGCCTAACAGTTGTTCATGTTTCATCTAAGTTCTCTATAGAGAGGTTGATTCTTTAGGTTAGTGAGATTGATCGTTTCTTCCTTATTACTTTTGAAACTTTCATTTGAATCTGGCTTGGAATAAACATAGTAACTCTTAGAGTAATCTCACTGCTTCGCCCATCAAAAAGTGTTTAAATTTACTATTAAGTAAAAGACAAAGACTTAGCTTTTCCTTGCAGGCATTAGTCATTTAAAAGTGGGTTATGTTATATTTTCCATTTATCAAAAAGCAACTAAAATGCAAATGGGCCTTTGAATTTTATGGCAGGGAAAACACCTGTGCAGCGTGTTCTATGGCAGTGTGGTTAACTACAGTTTACAGGAATGCTCATCAGATAAAAGATTTGCTGAATAAGGGAAGTGTGTACATAATCATTTTTCTACCTAGGTAACAAGCCTTGTTTGGGAAAATCAAATTAGTGATCTACCGCTTCCTGAGGATGATAGGCAAACCTATTTTCATACTCTAGTGCAGTGTAAAACTACTCTTTTTTGGTCTGTATAATAAAAAATAACAATGTGTGGATCTTAAGGCATGTTCAGAGCCTTGCACAGAAGCACACTACAGTTTGGATGCCATGCCAAAACTAGGGGCACTACTTTATTTAACTTATGCAGATAATAACAGTTTCAACCAATAACGGGCAGCTGAGTTTCATTTAAGACTGAATAAGCAAGGTAGGCAGAGGGAGGCTGACTTGTGACTTCTAACATTGGGGGTTGGCTACACTGGAAAAACCATAAGGAAGTGATTTGATTGTTCTGTGTTTACTTATGTCCTTGATATATCTAAAACTTGCCATTTACAAACTTGCACTAAGATTCATATTAAGAGTCTGAAGGACTTCTTTACTCTTCACAAAAAAAACATTCGCCGAAGACTTAACTCTTAATTGCAACTAGCAGTTAAATGCAGATGTAACTGTTGGGGTTTTGTTTTTCCTCTTGTAACTCAGCAACCAAAAGCATGCAGGAGCTATTTAAGACTGTTTATTAAATAAAAAATGTTTATTATCTGAAGACTGTAGTCTTTCACTGTTTATAAAACTTGTGAAAAGCAAATACTTCAGATTTGTGTTTGTTAGTGTATTTTGCAGATAGCAGGGTGTGCTACAAACAGTATTTTTTCCAGTGTGTCATTTAGAAAATGCCTACAGCAGAAAAAGAATACTCTGTACAGGTATTTTCTTCCTGTTTGGTTATGTTGAGGACCACTAGGAGCACGTAATATTCATGTTGTGTGTTGCAGGGTGGTTTTTTCTTCAAATCAGATGCATGGTTTTAGTGGAAACTGATGTACAAATTACGGTTCTCAGCTGAGTTTAGGAGAAATTCACTTAAAAAGTGCTTGACTGCATGGTGTAAGATGAAATTGAAGAATTGGAAATGTAAAGTGACTTTGCTGATGTGTCTGTTCATACGTGTGTACTTCAGTTTGGTTTTGCTCTTTGCAGCAAAAGTATTTCCCATTATTAAATTATAGTGATCACTAAAACGTATGCAGGGTTTAGGTCTGAAGTCAGAATGCTTTCTGATATAGCATAGGCAAGGTAGCTAAAAGGAATAATAAGTACTTGTATCCTTAAGAAACTGAAAACTAAGTGCACTTCTTAGTGCTTAGCTTAGCATCTGTTCTTGATGTCTCCAGATTTTTTTTTTGCAGAACTACCCTCTGAAATCTTTCATAGTTACAACAGATCAAATTTTTAGGCTGAAATGCTGGACGATATATCGGAGTCTAAGGATTATAAGATCTCTCTGGGTAGGCGATCCTTTTAAATTCTGAGCTTTTGACAAGGTAAAGGAAGATGGGAGGAGCAGGGGCAGGGGAGAAGTCTCTTCATAGCTTTCCTAGTCCTCTGCTTTATGGCTTTGCTTACGCTGCCTTTTCCGTTACATACTCTGTAAAGAACAGCTGTCCATTGAAATGTATTGTTGATTGCTGTGAAAACTAGGCTTTGTTTTTTCTTATAACCTGCTTAATAGAATTTTTAAGCTTAATTCACATATGTAGTTTTATGGAGGGTGAGGGTGCTATCTGGAATTGTGCGGCTGGAGAAAACAACTCTGCACTTAAAATTGTGTGCAATATGCATAATTTGATCATCACTTCGTGGTAGATCACTGTGCCATTTTGTTAACCAAATCCCATGACTGTGAACATACCTAAAAGGAGCTCAAAGTGGTAATACAACTCATTTTGGTTTAGATAATGTTATGTTAAGAAATACCAGGTTGAAATAAGAAAATTTCAGTGTTGTAATGTTGTAGTAATAAAACGTCTCCCTTTTGATCATGCTTGGAACTGCTGTGTTGGCAAATAATTTTTTTACCTGTGATAGATTTAACAAGTCCTGTATAGTAGAATAAACCTGTGTGGTGCTATTAGCCACAGCACTAGGACAGTGGTGCTTCACAAATCAGAAGCATCTTCCTAGATTTAATGATAGTCATGTTATTTAGTCTTAGAAGAAAACACACTAAATGTTAAAGGGTTTGTTGTTCTTTGGTTATTATTTGGATAGGAAAAGAGTTGATTGAGATCTTCCTTTTTTGTAGATATTAACTGTGTGTTGTCACAATTGCAATACATGGAGATAGTGAATCTGAAGAGTATTTTGAATTTGAAGAATGTTTTGGCTATTTCAATGCACAGGACTGGTTTGAAGTAGAAAACAAAAATTATTTGTTTAGAAGAAAGGTACTACTGGTATCCAGGCAGGTGAAAGAATTCTGTTGGTAGGAGGCCTCAAAATACGGAAATAAGAAAGGAGAACAAGTACTGAACAAATTTGGATTATTCATACCTTCTACTAGCACCAGCTAACAATACTGGTAGGACAATACTTTTCACTTGATATGTTGAAGTACAGGTGGAGCAAAATCTTTATTTTCATCTCCCAATTTCAGTGCAGTTGTTTGGTTAAAGGATCTTTCTTAGTGTTTCAGCACAAACTAGATGAAACTAATTGCACTTTGTTTCCCCTCAGCACCCGCTTTCCCTGGGAGTTGAACTGTAAAATAACTGATTCATAGGTCATCCTTGTTTAAACAATTGAGCAATAGGGGAAGGTATATTTTAAGAACTTTAAATGGAATGAACATGAGAGCTTAAATCTTTTTCTTAAATTTCTAGCACAGGAAGTTTTAGATAACCTGAAGGATCGGTGGTACCAAGCTGACAACCCACCTCCTGATCTGTTGTTGAATGAAGAAGAATTCTTGTCCTTTCTTCATCCGGAGCATAGTAGGGGAATGCTGAAGTTCATGGTGAAAGAAATCATCCGAGATTTGGGTATGCCATTTTAAAATACATTTCTTGGGAGTTGTTTCCTTGCAAACCATTTTATTGGGCACACGTTGTTACGTCATTGCACTGCCATGTGTCAATCTGAAATTTTGGCACATCTTGTTTGCAGGGTTCTACACATCTTCTAATGTGATGAGTAGGAAAAATTACCTGTTACCACAAATGCTGGCATCTCTATGAAGTTGTCTGTGCATCTCTCAAGGCTAAATTTAGTCTCTAGTTATTAAAGAACAGCACAACGTTATGTGTTAGAAAGATATTCTGAGTACTTCATACAAAGAAGATCAGCTGACACTACTTCACACTGAAGTGCTGCTGCATTGTAGGGTCACTTTAGCAATAGTAGAAAAGGTTTCATGAATAGTAAATTATTATAAAATATATTGATGTGAATGTTCCATGAGGAGGGCATTAATTGCTTTGTACTTCCCCAGTACAGCAACTATGTAAGGATTGTCATGTGTGGTCATGATAGTGGAAATAAATGGTTGAGGTTTCTAAGAAAATAATAGTTTTTTTTAATTCATAAGTATTGTCCCACATACTGTTTTTCTATTGAGTCAATAGCGATGCATATTTAAAACTGCTAGAACATCTCTTTATGAAAAAAAAAAACCAACTATGACTTTGCTAATTGTTAGCTTAAATATGAAGGGTTTCCAGTGATGCTTGAGTGCGTAATAAGCAGAGTCAGGACAACTTCAGTATGCAGTCTTTTATGACGATTAATTTACCTGCATGCTAATACAATGGGGACTAGATCACAGCTGTAAGAAAAATGTCTTATTTTAGTAGATTGTTGAAAAAATAAACAAAAACAAAACAAAAACAATTGCTTGCCACCTGGTGTGTCCTTCAGGTCCAGAAAAATTCTTTTTGTTTAGTATATTGATGTGTATGATTTTTAGCCCTCTAAAACATTGTGTTTGTACCATAACAAAGATATAAATGGTAACTATACTTCTCTGCTAGAGTCATGGTTGTGGACTGCTGAAACCAGGCAGACTGTACCAATGACATCTCTGATATAAAAGAATTTCTAATTTTTAATGGGCATTAAGCAAATCAAATATGTTTCAGTTGCTATATACATCTGTTGTAGATCAAGATGGAGATAAGAAACTTACCCTTTCAGAGTTTATTTCATTACCTGTTGGTACTGTCGAGAACCAGCAAGCTCAAGATATTGATGATGACTGGGTAAAAGACAGAAGGAAGGAGTTTGAGGAGGTCATTGATGCTAACCATGATGGTATTGTCACAATGGAAGAGCTGGAGGTAAGTCTTCCTCAAATAGTTCTAGTGTTTTTAAAACCAATAGTTGTTTTTTAAATACAGAATTGAAACTGCTTTAGAGAATGTGAAGTCCAGAAATATTTGAATTAACAGTACAGTGTGCGTGTCTACTTTACAAAACTTTGGATTATAGTATCGTTCTATAGAGCTTGGAGATAGTGTTGTTATGCTTTTTGTTAAAGAGGAGAGGGAGGTTTCCTAGCATAACTGTTATTCATAGGTATGCTTTTAGGGTTTTTTGTCACATAGACACTTGTATGGATATGGAGTATCTGAAAGCAAGTCACAGACTTCATTAGGTGCACTGGTTAATGGGACAATGAGTCATACTTGCAGTCGCAAAAGGAGTAACTGGCAACCTATATATTCATTAAAAAAACAAACAAACAAAAACCCTAATGACCAACAAACCCTGGAGTCCCAGTAGCCTATAAAATAGCAGAGATCCCTTGTCTTTCAGAGTGTTTTTCTTTTTTAAAAAAATAAATTATTATTTTCAAGTGTGGATTCTAGTTTGTGGCCTTTTTGGACTTTTTTTTTCCCAGAAGTAAGGCTTTCTTCTAATAATTCTGTCTGCAGAAGAGCCTACCAAACAACTTGAAATATTTTGCACCCTATAGTTATGGCAGTTTTGTGTCCAATGGAAGAGGTGCATGGCTCATTTCTGGCTTTTTTTCCTTTCTGGATGTAAGAATGTACTTTGAGCAGAATTCAAACTGCAGCATAGGCAGTGTGAAAGGAGAACCTTTAAAATGTTGGTCTCTCTTCCAAGACAGGATGAATGTTTAAGTTCCTAACCTTCTCAGTATACAAATGTATGGGTATGAATGATAGTGGTGGTATGGATAAATGGTTATATTGTGGCATAGACAATGTTAATAGCCTTTTTACTGAGAATTTTCTTTTAAAAATAGCTGTTTTATCTGTGAAGTCTTTGTATAAGCACATGGATGCATGTGTATTTTGTATGAATACAGACCGTGAAAGCGGGGCCTCACGATCCTTCTGGCTTTTTGGGTTTTAAGCAGGAGGTGTCAGAAAAGTTACCACAGGGATAACTGGCTTGTGGCGGCCGAGCGTTCATAGCGACATCGCTTTTTGATCCTTTGTCGGCTTTTCCTATCATTGTGACCTGCAACTGTTATTATCTCAAGCCTCGTGCCCCACGATGGGCGCCAAAAAGGACTGTCGTGGTTTAGCCCCAGCCACCAACTAAGCACCACACAGCCGCTCACTCGCTCCCCCTCCCCCAGTGGGATGGGGGAGAGAATTAGAAAAAAAACCTTGTGGGTTGAGATAAACACAGTTTAATAGGACAGAAATAGAGAAGGAAACAACAATGATAACAATAATAATACCAACAAAAGGAATGTACAAGAACAAGTGCTGCCCAATACAGCGATTGCTCATCACCCAGCGATCGACAACCCGTCCCCAAGCAGCGATTTCTGCCCCCCGGCCACCTCCAGTTTATGTACTGGGCATGACGTCGTATGGTAGGGAATATCTCTTTGGCCAGCCTGGGTCAGCTGTCCTGGCTGTGTCCCTTCCCAGCTCCCCGTGCACCCCCAGCCTGCTCGCTGGCAGGCCAGCAGAAGAAGCTGGACTGTCCTTGACTGCTTAGCAACAACCCAAAACATCAGCACCTTATCAACAGTTTTTCATCCCAAATCCAAAACATAGCCTCACACTAGCTTCTGTGAAGAAAACCAGCTCTATCCTGGCTGAAACCAGGACAGCACATATGTGTCACAACTTCTGGGAAGAAATTGAAGATAATCTTGAGTCTTCTACATCATGAACTAAAGTGCACTGCTTGAAAACTTTTAATCTATTTCAAGTTAGGCGATGGAGCAAAATACTTTGTTTCTGAGACTTCTGACATCTATAAGGTCTACCTGGTGGTTTAAAGTGGAACAAGAAGGTTCTAAATTGAACACGTTCTAAGAAGATTATCTCCAGAAACAAGAAAATTTAGGTCATACAGATCTATAGTATGATACTTCTTAATTTTGAATTGATACTTCGTCACAAAAAAACACCAGATCTGATAGTGAGTTGAGTTTGCAACCAAAATGTCAAAAATATTTTTACTGTAGACACTAGCATAAGCTGAGAAAATCTGGATTTCTGTTAGAATAACCAAGGAAGCAGTGAATGGAAAAATAGCTAGGAGGTGGATGTATCCTGTTAAAAAGATGTGCTAATACCTTTTTCCATGACTTATATATTCAATTTGGGATAGCTTATGTTGGTCTCATAATTGCTGAAGCTTACATAGAGCTAAGGTTCATAATTCTGATGTGTGGAAATGTGCTTAGTGATTAAAAATTATTTTCTTTCTTATTTTAGGAATATATGGATCCTATGAATGAATACAATGCCCTAAATGAAGCAAAGCAAATGATAGCAGTAGCAGATGAAAATCAAAACCATCACTTAGAGCTGGAGGAGATCCTGAAATATAGTGAATACTTCACAGGCAGCAAGCTTATGGACTATGCACGTAATGTCCATGAGGAGTTCTGATCCTGCTCACTTTTCCAGAGCTCTGAAGCACTTTCTTGCTTTCAAAAAACAAAACAAACAAACAAAAAACCCACACAAAAACCAACCCCCAAACAGACAGAAAGTTACTTTGCTGCTATCTGTGTCATATGCCTACAGTGTGTTGTCCTGGGCTTAAAAAAAACTTCCGTCCGTACATAAGATCTACAGCTCTGTTGCCTTCAGTGTGAGGGGGAAAATAAGGGTCCATAAATAATGGGGCAGGTACTGGGCTACATCAGTTTGCCCTGGCTTGTACAGTTAATCCAGCTGAAGTTTCAGCTGCTTTTGGCTAATGGTATTTGGTGGAGGCTTCTTAAATATTTAACTCTTCTTGTGGCCCACATAGCTGCTGATCCATGGAGATCACAAATAACACTGAAAGATGTTGGCTTTTGTAAAGGGGATTGTGGTTCAAATACATGTGTTCTGACTTCATGAGAATATCCATACATAGACTGGCAAATCTTCCAGTATTTTTCTCAATGCATCTCAACGTACTTATGTGTTGTTGAGAATTTAATACAAGTTCTCCCTCCATCGCTAAACTATGTTTAGGAGCTGTGAGGAAGAACTTATTTTAAGAGAAACTCTTCTGCATCTACTTTAAAAAGAAAACTGGTTGTAGTATGGCAGGTTTTGTTTGCAACTGCACTAGGAATGTGAGACTCGAGATTGCTTATGTCTTAAAAATTCAGCTTTCATTCTAAAATGGAAACAATGGGGAAGGTTTCTTCGTGGACTTAAAGGTGTTGGACAGAGCAAAGGGATTCACCTAGGTGTATGATTACTACTTAACTAAAATTCATTGTTAAAACTAGAATAATTGCTTCCTTCTGTGCAAATTAATGATGCTGGTGAACTCATGAATGATGAAGCTGGGGGAAATACAGGCTTTGCTTTTGAACTGCTTTTGACAGAGCAATGTACAGTCAGCACTTGGGAAGCTTTTTAATCAGTCTGGTTTTGGGTAATCTCTGAAAGCATTTTGCAACACAAGGGTCATATCCACTACTTTCTAAAATAGAAAATTTATTTCTACTCTGGTTCCATCTTTACTGTAAACCCCTCTTTCTGAAGGGTTGCCTGAAAATCCAAGTGAGATGTTATATTTGATTAAATTTATTCTCTTAATATAATGTAAATATAAGTTTTGCTGTCTGTTTCAGTATTCCCTCTCTTTCTTTTTTTTTGATTATGTGGCTTGTATCAGAGTCTTTTATTTATATATCTATCTACTGTTTTTTCATTAAATATTTTTCTCCGTGCTTTGGAAATGCTGCTGGTTTTAGATTCATCAGTGAGTGGGAAAAATTGAAACTCTTCAGAGGACAGACAAATTAAAATGTGTTTTTGAAAGAACTGTTAGAGAGGGATAAATTCAGTTGATAATCTTGTGTTAAAATTCAGTAGTGCCCAGTGGTAGGATGAAGGGCAGTGGGCATAAACTGCAGCACAGGAAGTTCTACCTCAACAGGAGGAAAAACTTCTTTACTGTGAGGGTGACGGAGCACTGGAACAGGCTGCCCAGAGAGGTTGTGGAGTCTCCTCCTCTGGAGACCTTCAAAACCCGACTGAATGCATTCCTGTGCAACCCGGCCTAGGTGATCCTGCCTTGGCAGGGGGGTTGGATCACATGATCTTCAGAGGCCTTTCCAACCCATACCATTCTGTGATTCTGTGAAAATGAGCTTGAAAAGTCTGCCACATTCGTCAGCCCCCACTGCCTTCCACCCCTGTACCAATGCCCCATGTGTACTTGATTGCAGGATAGCGAGATTTTAATATGGCTAGCATCTGAAGATGTTCAAAACAAAATCCCATGTCTAAAAATGTGGTGCATAGCAGAAGTCATAGGATTGGCAAAAGGTCTAGGTTTTACTTTGCTGTTGTTTTAACTAAGGCTTCATAAATATGCAATGACCTGCACTTCAAACTAACACAAAATTATACATGTAAACACACAGTTTTGCAATGTGGTTGTTTGCAATGTGGTTAAGACAAAAGTTCTAGCAATATTAGTTGATCATTGTGTAAATGTCCTGACTGCATTCTTGTATTATACTCTAATTATTTGCACAATTCAATTCTTTAGATATAATTTGAATGGGCAAGTTCTGTCTTGTCACATCTGATACTCAGAAAGCAAGTGCTAGTTTGCAGAGGGATTCTAGAGCAGCTGAAATATGGTGATGAAATTTGGAACTTCAGCTGTCAATACAGAGGTAAAAACTATGCATATGCAGTCTTGGTTTACTCTGACAATGTGAGCATGGCATCCCTTGAAAAATACAAGGTAACGCAGTAATTAGCTAGCAACTGCAAAAATGCTCAAGTATGTACTATTGTTGCAGTATTTGCCACACACCCGATAAATCTGAAACTTGAGGAACAACTGCGAAAAAATAATTTTTAATGTATGCATGGAATACTGCACCTTAATGTGTTTTGTCTTTCTCTGCTAGAAATCAGGCTCATATGTTAAGTAACAGCTGTAAGGATAAAGTGGACTGCATGGTGAGATTTGGAGTTACACATGAGGTTATTCCTGTCTTGGAATTTTGGAAGTTCAGACTATTCTAGTTTGTCCATAGACTTACTTTTAGAAATTCTTCAAGTATCCTATATGCACTCAATCTTTCTCAGATTCTTGTAGGTCCTTTCCCATAGGGGAACCCTTATTTGCTTGTAATCCCTAAGGAATCTAGTGACTTTTTCTTTAAAGGCTTATATTAAGCACTAGTTTTGAGTCCATGTTCTGTTTGTTTGGTTTTTTTCCTGCCTACTGTTAATAGGACTTGGTATCTGAGTGCTACCAGCTCATGGACATGTTTCATCTTTCCAGAATTCAAAAGGTTGTATAGAATATTTAGGATAAGCATCTATAGTAAAAAATGGTACATGCGTATTAAAAGCAGAACAGGGTCTATTTCTGACCCATAGCATGGCTTGACTTGCCACTCTGAAGCTCTCCTCTTCTACAACCAGAGTAGCTGCATCCAGGCTGGTTTTTTAGGGGCAGCCTGTGGCACATGTGATCCCCGTGGCAATACTGAGCAGCATTTGGGAGAGGTTAATCTGCATTGGTGAAAATCCAGCCAAGGAGTGTGCTAGATGCGAAATGCTATGGGGTAATTGCTGTGTTCTCCCTGTTTATTGCATAATATGGCCATGTAAAGGCATTTGGCAATATTGAGCCTGGTAATAAGTAAGGATGCCATACATAAAAGTTGAATTCTCAAGATGGTATATGAAGTTTGTGTGCTAACTGCTTTTATTAAATGAGCATTTAATTTGTATTAAAGTATCCTTAACAAGAATGTAAGTGCTTCATCATCACTGCTCTAGTATTTTGGGAGTTTTCAGTTTAAATGTATATAGCAGAATTTTAATCTTACCTTGTTTTTGAACATCATAGGAATTTGCATTTTCAGTTCCTTACTGAATAATAATTGACTACTGTTAGAAAGAGAATTGGGGAAAAAAAGTCTGGTTAAATATCGCTGAGGGAATGACTGAGTCATGAAACGTAAAGCCACTTAAATGGGATTGAGTGTGATACTACAGTGGGAAGAGATTTGGATATTTCCTGCATGCAGGTACTGAGTGTGAAGGTAGTTGAAGCTCAGCTGGTATGGATTACTTGCTCTGTCAGCTTTGCTCTCTTTTTGAAAGAATGGCTTTAAGGTGTTCTTATCCAGAGTGGTTGTCTTCCAAAATGCTTGGAAAATGGGAGAAATAGAAAAGCAGTTATTGTTTTGCCTCACTTCTGTCTCCCCTTCCACTCTTAAACAGTCTTACAGAAATTTAAGAAAGAAATGAAAAGCAGCAATTTTGGATAAAACATGCCATGATATTGCTGTTCAGTCCTCCCAAATACTGCAGGCTAATTTGGATTCCAAATGTGCTTCTATTCCAATCAAATCTCCTTTGCATTTAGATGTAAATTGACTGTAGATCTGCTTTGTCTGGGAAGTCTGGCTATGTTTTTTAACTAACATAAATAAAACATCTTTGATGACTGTAAGATGTCTTGTTTACCTGGGCCTTTGTATGAAACCCCCTTATTCCTAGCATGATCACTTTTTCGCTCTACTACACGTGCTTGTGTTGGGTGAGGGCAGGACTGCAATGCCAGTGTGCTATTTAGCCACCTCCATTGCTGTCCTATTGTTGCTGGCTTACACAGCTGGATGGAGAAGCCTTCTGCGGGTTTGGATTCCAGACTAAACATGCCACTGTGGAACAAAATAAGCATCAAAAGTAGCTGGTACGTGAATGCTCCATCCTTTGCTTTCATAGAACACATCTCTGCTGGAAGCTTTTATTACGGTAGGAGTAACACAGTCTTACTTTTTTATTCAATGGCAATGCAGGGAGTTGGATACTAAGAGTCAAAATGGAGACAGCAAATGTATCTCATCTGTAGCTTTTGCTAGCTCCTGAGGACAGTCTCAAGATGACTGATGATTTGTGATTCCGCACTCTTCCTGAGAAGAGAAATGTATTAACAATGATGGTTTTATGCAGCAGTTAAAGTCACGGGTCTACTGTTACCATGAGACCACAGGGAGAGAATCTGTCCCTGCTTCACCTTTTAAGGAGTGAGCCTGTTTCATTTTACCTACGGCTCTCATCCGTAAAGGTTTTCAGGCATTTCCTCTGTATTGCTTTAATACTTCTCTTTATAATGACCATCTCTTCTAGTTCTCCTGGCATTAAGGCCTGTGCATTAATGTAGAGAGGTATATACCTGGCTGGAGGCACTCTGTTTTCATAATGCTATTCAGCATGCTGTCTTTCTGCCTATGAATATTTCAGTTGTGAACTGCAAAAAAACAGGTTTGTGGGGTGTGGGAAGAAGGATGGGGGCGTGGAGCACATGCTGGGAATTTCCCAGCAACTGACATATGAATTTGTTCTGGTCACCAGCAGTTTAGAACCACTTCTCCAAGAGTTTGCCACTATCAAAATTTTGCTGGGACAGCAGGGCTGCATTATGGTGGCTGTAGGTTTTTACTCGCATTTTTCTGCTGTTTTGTTCTTGCTGCTGCCAGTCACTATTAGCCATTGCTTGGGATTGAAATGCAAAGAACATCAATATCCTTTCGGTGAAAAGTGCTGCAAGGACTGTGCCCCTGGTAAGTAATTTTCACTGGATGTTTGTTATACTTGCTCAATATAATATCTATCAGTTAATAACCTTCGCAGCGTGATGGAAATACCATTCAAATGTAGGAAGCGTAACGTGGAGAAAAAGCATTTGATGAGGAGACTTTCATATCAGTCTAGACTGAAAAAGATAATTTCTATAACATACTAAATTTAGGAATCCCTCTCTTTGAAAGAGGTACATGTTCTTTAACTTCTGTGGGGCTCAGCTTCCCTAATGTGTCAGTCTGGTACATTTTCATTGTGGGAGTACTAGCTGAGAAAAGATACTAGCATTTATGTTACTGTCCTTTACCTATCACACAAAGAAGCTCAGAAATCTTTAATAATAATGGAAAACTTCAGGTAATTAATTCTGTTGCTAAAGATGTTTTTTAAGCTTTCTTTTGTAGCAAGGTTTATACTGCTTAAGACTTGGTGTTTTTTAAGGAAAAAGATATGATTGATTCATAGGCAGAGATTAGCAAAGCGTAACTTGTCAGAAAACTTCTTATTGTAGAAACTGAATGAGTCTGAATTCTAAGTTTTGCAGGCATATGTGTGTTTTTTTTCCCCACAATCTGTATATTTCTGAAGGCAGTGCAGTATTGAGAAGCACAAATGCAAATTATCAAACCTCAAATACTTTAATAGTTGGGATTTCATTATAGAAATTACTTAGTGATGAAGAGTAACAACAATTAACAGGTAATATTGCTGTTCAAGGGGGTACATCTACACACCTAGAGGGAGCGTAGGTCGTGTCTGTAAATGCAGTTAACTTAAAATCTTGCATACGGTTTTATGTGCATCTTTCAGAATACTGACTTTCTCCTTTCGTAATTAAGTCTGCTACACAAAATGGATATAGTATGAACTGATGCAGTAGTATTATCTTCAAAGATGCTAATCAGAATAGATTCAACCTTTAAGACGTGAGATAGATTATTGCATTCTCAAAACTATTTAAATCTGAGTGTTTCTGAATGCAATTTAAAGAAAAGCATACTTGTATGCAGATGCAGATAATACTTTAAAGTTTTTTTGTTCCTCCTTATGCTGAAAGAACTTTCATCAGGTTTTTTGCATTGGTAGCAGATTGGCTGCTTTGGGGAAGCATTCCTTCATAGTCTCTTCTTGATTGTGTAGGTGGTAAAAATGTAGAATTGAATTGCATATATTGTGGTCACTAAAAATCTTCTGTATTTTGTCACTGATAGCACTGAATAAAATGCAGGGAAAATTAGAGTGAGCAAGAAACTTGGTGCTCATTGTTCACCTGCAGAATGGGAAAATGGAAAACAAAAAGGGAAAAAAGAGTCTGTGAGAATAAGGACGTATGTAAGCTCAACTGTAAAAACCCTAGTCATTAAAGCTGTCTATGGTTCCTGCAGCCTCTGTTGTATGGAGAAAAGTTAGTGAGATGGAGGAACATGTCTGATTCCAAAAATCCAAAACTTCCCAAAATCCACTGTTAACTTTCTGTTTCAGTGTGGACAAGCCACTTCGCTCACAAATCTTGTCATCCTAGTGCATCAGTCTGAACTACTCTGTAAATACTGTGTATCATACAGGTTGGAATTCGTGGGTGCAAGCATTCAGAGCTTGTTTCTAAATACAATGTGTGATACACGTGTACTTTTGGGAGTAATAACAAGTTCCTGCCTTACATCTTGTGCTGTGTCTCACTGCTTATGAAATGGAGCTAGTAATATCTTTCATGTTGTTGCGTGCCGATAGAGGTGCGTATCAAGTACAACCACATTCTTTCATGCCTAATGGGCTTTCAGAATGCCAACAGAAAGATCCTACAAACATTTATTCTTGACTGCTTCACTAATGAATTTTCTGCAAACCTGAGCGGTCCATTGCCATCTTTTGTAACTGTTTGGGATTACTTTGAATTGCATGATTTACCTCATAAGGGAAGGCAGGATCTGTCATAAAGCCATTGTATTACACCAGAGATCAGACATTGCTATGCTAAAAACGTGGGGGTTTTTTTCCCTAACTGATGTTGACTGCAAACTGTGGTGTCTAAACCATATGAAAAGGTGGTCTGGAGAAGTGATGTTTGGGAATCCACTAGGATAATCATCTGGGGCATCGTCTCAACTCTCAGGAAGCCGTCAGGCCTCTACTAGCCCATTTTGGCTGCTTAATTTACAGTGATGCTATGGGTCAAAACTTTTAGGAATTCTGGCGTGTCTAAATCTGCTGAATGTTTTCAACCAGAGTTGTAAGTGGAACTGTCACTCATTCTAATGCGTGAAAATGCAGAGGGTTTCCTTCTGATAACAATCAGTTCTCCTTCTATGTGGTCTTTATTTTAGGTGAAAGAATGAGAAGCCGCTGCACAGCAACAACAGACACTGTCTGTGCACCCTGTCAAGATGAATACTTCAGTAGTGAGCACAACCACAACTTCTGCAAGAGTTGTACAATCTGCAACACTAGTAAGTCAGCTATATAGTGGTCACTTCTTGATACGAATTTGGGAGGCAATCGGTCTTCATATGCTTGCTTATCTTTGCATGCTCCTCAAAGGCTGATGTTGTAAAGCCTGTCACTTGAGACAACCAAGTCCAAAGACTGGGTTGTCATTTCAGTAGCTGATATCTCCTGGTTGGTACTGATGGTAGAGCCTTCGAAGGGAAGTGGGCTTGCACTGCCTGAAAACTAGTGTCTTCAGAATTGTTAATAAACTTTGTTCTCTGCAGTTGTTTCTACACACAACTGATAGGCACAGAGTAATTTTTTTTTTTTTCTTTCTTAACTTATTTCTTGTCTCTCACTTGCCCTTTATCCTGTTGTTGCTAGGGAAGGGGAATGTGGAAGTGAAGAAGTGTGAGAAGACCTCTGACAGAATTTGCATGTGTGTTGCAGGTTACATGCCAGATGTCAGATATACACTGGGAAGCGGTAAGTTGGAGCTGTGTCAGACTCACAGGCTTCACAGCTGTGAAGCCTCCACTTCAAATGAGATGATTGTTACTTCTAGTGCAAAATCTGTTGTCGTTTGTCTTATTGATATCTCCACACAATTGTTATAGCAGGGTAGTTCTGCTGTGCACAGTTGCTCTGTGATTCCTGAGCTGTCAGAAATCTTAATGATCTCCTTGCTAATCTCCATAATTAGCCAGTAGAGAAAACGGGAGACCCTGCCAGTTGCAGACTAAAATGAACCACTGAGCATGTTGTGTTACTTCTGACCCAATGACTATGGTTTTTAGAGGCTTTGTGGGTTTTGTTGGGTCTGTTCTGTAAGCTAGACTACTAGTATAAGCTATTAGTGTAATTATTGTATAGTTGTCATACAGTTATGTTGCTAACTGAACTCAAATTCTGCCTCTCTCTTTTTTTTTTTTCCCCCCAGTATGCTTACCATGTCCTGAAGGGTCTTATTCCATAGGACGAAATGAAAACTGTCGACCTTGGACCAAGTATGTATCACTGATCCAGACACGTTCGGAGCAACATTTTCGGTTTACTTCTGTAGCAGTTGATGCCCAAATCGTGGTGTGTAGAGTACATCTGCAGTAGGTGCAATGAAACCATGTTCCTCATGACTCTCGGGAGCCTTGAGCAGTTTGTGTACTAATTTGAAGCATCTTTTTGAAGATTTTGAAGCATTCACCTATGGCAACAAAAGTATTCTCAGCCTTTTTTTTTTTTAAAGGTCTGGATGTTTTGTGTCTGTAGCAAAAGGTTCCCATACCAAATGTAGTTGTGCTTCAAGGCTGCTACATGCACAGATGCTAAGAAAAACACAATGACAGGTTTTTTTCAGTAGTTTCCATTAGCTTAGTTGTTCTTCACATATCTCTAGAATCTGGGAAAGGTGAAGCCTGAGTTTGTATTGATAAGACAAGGATTGTAATGTTCGCTTACCGATTCCATGGAGATCACTTATAAAGTCATTACTGCAACTGTTTGAAAAGCTACACTAATTTATTTTGCATCTCTAGCTGCAGCATTCTTGGGAAAAATACTCTTCGACCAGGAACAAAAACAGATGATGCTGTTTGCAGCAACCATGTCACACAGCCAGCTACCTCTCAGAGAGCAACGCCTGCTTTGAATTTTTCCACCACTGACCACAAGAATAATAGGTCAACTGCAGTGTTCTCACCATCCAGACCCAGTGTGATTCCTTTCATTTGCTCGGATACAAACAGCCCCACAGAGACTAACTGGGGTAAGGAGAGGGAATGACCAAGTCTAGTCTCTCTATTTACTAGAGCTGGTCAGGAATTTACATCTGAAACTAATTTCACTGGAAATGAAATCACATTCTCTCTCAGAAGCCATATCTGTATTATACACAGTCTTTCAGTGAGACATGCACAGGATTTGAGACTTCTTACTCGTCTGCTTGGCAGCTGGGACTTTTAGGCTTTGTGGTTCCGGGGTACTTCTGGAGTTCTAGGTTCCTTCTTTTGAAGCTGGAAAGCCATGGGAACTTGAGCTAGAACGATGAATCTTTTTTAGTGTATTCTGCTTCTGTTTTTCTTCCAGGGTCGTTGTCACTCATCCTTATTTGTCTTATGTTGCTCATGGTGAGTGGAATGTCCATCCTCCTGTTGATTATCCAGGCAACCAAAAAAGAGACCAGGAGGAGGCCTTGTAGAAACAACCATCGCGGTGAGTTTCTTTTTATAGGGGAAACTTATAGGAAAGAGAATAATCAGGGCCCCCTATTTGAACTTTGATAATTGTTTCAATCATAATGAAGTCTACCTGGCTAAGTAGCACAGTGTCATCTGCAGTTAATACCAGTGGTTGATCCTCTATTTAGTCCTTATGCACTGGAGGTCATAGTGTCTCAAGTTTGCATTCTTGGAGAGCACAGAATTCCGTGCTTTTTGCCATGTGGAAGGATCCTCTCTCTTTTTCTCTGATTTTTAACTCCTCCTAGCTTTTTCCCCCCTTTAGTCCCTGCAAAAATGGTGTAATGATCTTGTGCAGGGAATTTGATTCAGTGCAGAGAGGATCCAGAATCAACAGTCTTTTCAAGAGTATATTGTGAACTTTTTTGCCTACATAGAAGTGAACTGTCTTGAAGTGTCTCCTGCAAACAGAGGAGAGGTTTGACTGAGAAGAGCTGAACTCTATATTCAGAATTAAGTGGCAGCCTGACTCTTGAGTCAGTCCACAGCTGCCTCATGTTCCATTCATAGAGCAATGGTAAAGTGTATTTTCACAGTTCCCTACAGTTGGTGTTCTGTGAACACTGGCTAGAAAGGCGAACACTGACCCAAATGTCACTCACGGCTGCCTAGTCATCCATGAAACTGGAAAAGTCCCTGGCTTCCCTTTTCCTGCCCCTTGTACTCTGTACAGTATTTTTTTTTTTATTATCTGTCTTTCAGAAGGAAGTAGCTTTCGATTTCCTATCCAGGAAGAACAAATTGACTCCAATTCTAGTCTCATCAAAAACTGACTCCACATCATGGTACTGTTTCCTGCATTTCTGAGCCGTTTGATTGTAACAAGTAACATGACAGAGCATTCTGTGGCTATGTGTGTAGGTGTGTGTAACTGTTTAATCATGCTTCAGTTGCTTTGGGTCTCGTTGAGCGGCTCCTTTGACATCGGGACCCATGGGAGTAGCTGTCCTTGGAGGAATCACATGATTCTCTCTCTTAGGCAGATCCTATGCACAGCATCCCTGTTGCCAGGACTGAGTTGATATAGTCCTCTGTGCATTTCTAGCCAATTCTGTATTATAGTGATAAGCAATTGTCTTTGGACTGAAGAAAGTGTTTATGAAGCTGTAGGAGCTGGTGATTGAGCAGAGAGAAAACAAGGAAATAAAAATACCTGCTTTATGACTGACTTTATATCTTGGCTTACAATTCTGAGATGCTAAGCACAGCATGTCTGTCTTCTGTGTGCAGATACCTCCAGCGTTTCAGTCTAGTTCACAAATGAATTCTCCTCACTTCAGGTGGAGAATCTCCCCTGATGAACCTAGCCAGTTTCCTTTGTGCTTCCATTTTTTCAAGTTATTTCTTCTTGGTCAAGTCGAGTGCGTATGTCAGCTGTGCCTCCAGAGACACTTGTCATTGCTGGTAACTCTTGTGCTGGCTGTGCAGAATAGCACCAGAATTCTGGTGCTAGCTCTTAAGTGACTGTTGAGAGATGGCTATTCAATGCCACTTCTCTCTTTTCTGCATTTCTTCAAACATACACATCGAGAAAATGTCATGTTAACATACTGAGTAGTATCTCCATTCTCAGGCCAACAAATGGAATTATTCCTGATCACCAGGTCGCTCCAGAACTCCAGATGTTTGGAAATCTTCATGGAGGTCTTTGTGTGTGGAAAGTAGAATATGTGGATTGCCAGAAGGCAACGGGAGTGATAATTTCTGATTAGAATATTATTAGTGGAAACTGTAGTTCAAAACAGGGGGAAAGGTAGAGTACCACTTGTCTGCATTGTAAACTTAAGAAGTTGCCATGTATAAATCATGTTTTACCTATAAGCCCTGTGCAGCTGACACTGTGTGCTTCCTCTTGGTGGACGTCCTGTTGTGCTGAATACCCTCGTGTGTCTATCATCAGCAAGGATGCTTCAGTCAAGCTTGGACATCTCCAAGTAAAACTGTTTAGCTTAAACCACTTTTGTGGGACTTGATTGCTTGCTGTGGGCTCTGGATCTGGGGAAAGTATGTTTACGTCTTAGGAGCATGTACATCGACATTTAGGTTTTTCTGCTGCTGAATGACAATTTTGTGATGACTTAGGAAACAGTAACTCCTTAGATCTCTGTTGATAAGAAACAAGAGCTGAACCCTTAAGACAGTGCTGACTATCTGGGCCTTCAAGGGTTGCATTTGAGCAAAAATGTGCAAAGATCATGTAACAGTGCATAGATGCCTAAATTATGCTCTGACCGTTCATCTGGATGATCACCTTGCGTATGCTGTCAATGGAACCTGCATTCAGGAGTGAGGAAGTGTTCTTGATTTGGTCTCTGTGCATTTAAAATACCTGGTTGTTTGCCTGTACGCTGTATGAAATGAATTTTACTTCTGTAAAGTTATCCCACAAGTTAATTAGTCTGTAGTTTTGGAAAGCATTGAAATTTTAGATAGCAAGTTCAAAATCTAATGTGTTGAGAGAAACCTTAAGTATTATTGCGAATAGCTTTCGATGTAATTTAAATACCTCAGTGTAAAAGTTCACGAAGAAGTAAACTTGCAAGTTACATAATTCAGAAGTGTTTTTCACTTCAAATACAACTCCGCAGTGGATAACTCATTAGAGATAGGTATTTTATGTACACAGTACCAAAGCATATGCCAAAATATGCAACAGGAAATGTATTCAAGAATACAACTGCTGTCTAGAAACATGTTTTTAAACATATGTTTTCATATATGTTATACATATGGTGTACTTAGCCATGATTTTTGAAGTGCGTATACTATGTATATAAACTTTTGTATTATATACAAAGTGTGATAGTGACTTTTTGAAATAAATTGTGGTAGCAGCTAGATGCTTATGTATGATGTGTGTGATTGGAGAGTACAAATGAGCAAAAAGCTATTCCAGTGTGTATAAATCTCACAGAAAGCAGGACCACAAAATGATCAATCCTATGGCTCTGAGTTCACATGCTTCCTTGGCCTTGGCTGTCTGTGCGACTTGAGAAGCTGTGTAGCGTTTTTTCTCTGTGAATCTGTCCTGGCAGCAGTTCTGACCTGAGAGTTGCTGGAATGTTCAAGGCTTAGCGCCTTCAAAAACATGGAGCCCCTGTTGTAGAGGTCTTTTAAAGTGTGCTGTGGCCTAAAAGCTCTCATCTTGCAGTGAGTTGGATGGCAAAGGGCAATGGATGAATCTGAGAAACGCGTTCCAGGGAACACCCAACAAATTCTTGAAAACGATGCTCATCAAGTTTGTAGGCTGCACTTCAGAGGCAATAAAGCAAGTACCATGTTTCCATGTAACTGAGCAGGGTGCAGATAACTAAAGAGCTATCTGAGGTTGTGGGTTATATGATGAAAACACAGCCCACAGGAACACATGAGCTGTTGGCTTGACAGAAGCACTGCTGTGGCAGCACAGCTCTTCTGGTGTGGGCTCACCGGCTGTTTCCACGTATCTTACCTGTTTTCTGTCCTGTGGCTCAGCTGCACAGGAAGATGCCTGAGTGCACCGTGTTCTTGTGCCTTCCTACAGCCTCCAGATCGGGAGATGTCATGCAAACAGGGGCACGGGTTCCCTCTGGCTGAAGGAGGAACTGATACTGGCCCTGGAAGCGCACAGCAGAGGTAGGGTAGCTGAGGACAAGTAGCACTTGCTCATCAACATTTGGAAAACTGAAAACTGACAGTTGGGCATGCTGTGTGTGGCCGAGGGCCTGTAATAGCAAGTCCTCACGGGCTGTAATTGCTGTCTTTTGTGCTGATGCATACCTGTGAGCCAGCCTGTGCTGGCTGTACTCCAATCACTGTGCTGAGATGCATAATCCTATCAGAAAAGTTAAACCATAATAACATTTGATAGGATTGGAGGCATTTATGATTTGATTTTTTTTTTTTGAGGATTTGGGTGTTGGTAGATTGCCAGTTTAAATTAATGTAGATATTTCACTCTAAATAAAGGAAGAACTTTTTTTTTAATTGCCATGTTCAGTCTTGTCACTCTTATGTGAAAAACTTGCTTGGATTTTTTTGTTCCAATTCTCCCTAAAAGGACAGAAAGTAGTTAAAAATAGGCAGAGAATCTTGAACAAATTGGTGCTGCCTTCTGCCCACACTTGTCTTCCTACGTGCCAGAAATGAAACTTTCACTTCTCAAATGGGCTTGTGTCACAAAGTAAGTTCCTGTTTTTCAGTCATTCAGATTTCCCCTTTTTCAGGCACTCGAGAGCGACAGAGTCTTAGTTGTGCAGCTTCATCTAAGCTGATAAAGATAGGGAAATTTTTTCCGGTGTAATGGAGTAAGCTGAGGTGTCAGTTCTATTATTCTGCAAACCAGTGCTAACTGGTTTTAGTGTGAACTGTATTGACAGTTAGAGTACTTGGTAAACCTACGTGGTTTGTAAATTAAATGCATCTTGGTTGCCATAGAGCCCTGATTCAGGAAGTCACTTAAGCACATGCAAAACTGTTTGCATGAATGTTGTCACTAAAATTGGTTGTTTTAAGAACCATCTGGAGAATTGACTAATAATTCCTCTAATTTTGCATTTCTGAGTGAGAATAACACCATTTTTCATTAATTAACTTTTGTATTGCACTAGCCATGAGTTACAGGCCACTTGGCCAGCCCTCTACATTGTTTGTCTACATTGTAATTAGCTGCAGACAGAGGTTAGGTCAGATTGTAAAAAAAAGTAGGAGGAAAAATATTTTTCTCTCTCTTACATGTGAGGCTATCACATATGGCTGCCTGGAGTTTTAACAAGGCTATTTGTTTACTACAATGGAGGTTGGTTTTGCTTAATTGCGCTGCTGCATTCAATTTTGGAGAAGCATTAGAGTAATAACAGATGGTATTTGAGAGCCGCCTTGAAAAAAATTTATATAAATGGGCTGGGTTTTGCAGTTCTTGAACATTATTTTCAGACAGCAGATTTGGCAGTTAACGTATATATTTTGTGTTTCAGTAGTTATTATAATTTTTAAAAAATACCACAGGTCTATGAGTTTATGCTTTTTATGTTCACTTCTTCCATTGCCTTTTTTTTTTTTTGCTTTCCCTTACAAATATATGACAAGTTTGTGCTACTGTGGCTACCCCAGATCCTTTATCTCCTGCATTTTCTCTTCACGTTCTCCCGTGACTTAGAATTGCATCAAAGTGACTCAGGTTTGCCATGAGAGACTGTAGAAAGGTCGCGGCTGCTGATACATGCCGTGCCAGCTGCTAAGCTGGAAGGGAAATACACAGCTTGGTAATGTCAGGGACTTGGGGTTTTTGCCTGTCTGGTTTGGTTTCCTCCCATGAAATGTCAGTTATGTTACTACCGGGACTCTGCTCCATTGTAGTCGTCTGCGAGGAGCCCTCAGGTTTGCCATGAGAGACTGTAGAAAGGTCGCGGCTGCTGATACATGCCGTGCCAGCTGCTAAGCTGGAAGGGAAATACACAGCTTGGTAATGTCAGGGACTTGGGGTTTTTGCCTGTCTGGTTTGGTTTCCTCCCATGAAATGTCAGTTATGTTACTACCGGGACTCTGCTCCATTGTAGTCGTCTGCGAGGAGCCGCCGCTTTTGGTGGCCAGGCTGCGTGCCGGGAGCGGCGACTGCGGGACTCCTTCCGCAGGCTACCGCAGAGCGCGGGTGAGGGCGTGCGGCAGGGCCCCGGGTGCTGCTCGAAGGAGGGATGCAGGGGTCTTTGCAAAGCCCTATTGTTTTGAGATGCCTTGGGAGCCCGCCTGTGGCACGGTGTGAGTCACGCGTGCTTCTGCCGTGGGGGTTGGCTGCTGTGCCGCCAGCCTTACCCGTGCCGGGTTTGCCGGGCAGTCGTTCTCCCTGCGTGCCGAAAGAGGGCAGGCGCTGGCCAGGGTCTGCAACCCCCCCCGGGTCTGCAACCCCCCCAGGGACTGCAGCCCCCCAGGGTCTGCAGCCCCCCAGGGTAGCCAGTCCTAGTCACTGCAAAGTCTCAAGGCTGGCCTGAAGGTCAGCAGAGCTGAAAGGAACACAAGAATTTTGTCTTCTAGTTTCAGGCTGCAGATAAATTATTTGTTGTTAAGCTTTTTTGTTTTAGCCCAGTCTTTGGGCAGTACTCTGTGAGCTGCCGCTACTCATATGGTTTCCTGGGGAGTTGATGTCCCTGTGCCCCCTCTGATGCCAGCATCACCATGCGTTTGCTGCAGTACTGACCTGCACCCCATGCACTGACTGTTCCCCTCCGCTTCCTGCAGCCCGTCAGAACTGCTGTTCTACCACAGGTTCCATGGTGCGGCAAGTCACTTCACCTTGTGTGAGTAACATCTCTTACAGCTGTCACAACATAATAAAGGGCTCTTTAAGTAAAGACTGATTGACAGTTGTTTCCCAAGTGCGTAGACAAGTTCTGTACAACAGAATGTGAATCCTGTAGCTAGCAATGGAGTTTTTTACAGTGGGATGAAAACAACTTGTGAGATGGAGCTTAGAAGGCAATTTATACATTGGTCTAACAGATATCATTAGTCATTCAGAAATTACGTAGATTTCATGTGAACGATGTTTTACTTGTAGGGGAACTGCATGACTTCTTTGGTCACCCATTATGGGTAATCAGCAAAATCTCAAATGTCAGAAAACCAAATACTCTCCCTGGTAACAATACTATCTCATTGATGACGTTAAGTCCAAGGAGTGTCAGTAAAGTCACTGGACTGGCAAGAATTAATTATGTGTTTGAGAAGTGGTTATACACTTTTTTTGGTTGGTTTGGGTTTTTTCCTAATAGTTCAGTAAATTTGGACAGTTCAGCAAACTGGTGGCTCCAGTGGCCCCAAGCAAAAAGGAAACTGTAAAATGAGACTCCTGGTGATGTGTATAATGTTCAGCTTGTGGATGGATATCCTTAAGGTGGACAAACGTAGAATTCACAGCCAGTTCTGTAAATCCTCTTGGGAATGCGTGCCCTGAAGACAGAGGTACAAGTAGGCACATCAGTGCACTTTAGTGGGTGGAAGAATCCGCTGGTTCTTCCTTCAAATCTCATCCTTGAGCACTATTTCCAGTGTTATGTGTGCTGGTGATGGTAGCACAGGGGAAGGAGAAGGGATTAGGAGGTGCGTAACATCGTTTCTTCTGTTCCATCACTGTGTGCACTTACATTTCAGCCTTAATCTGCCCAGAGCCTGTGTATGAGTGTGGGCAGGCGTGGCTCAAGAGTCCTTTCTTCTGTGGAGGTTGGGGCAGTAAGTGAGCTGCTGTGTTTGGGGTCTTTGGCCACATGTGTTTCTGTGCCTCCTTTTACTGAAGGAAGGAGAAGGAATCCATCTTCCCCAGGTCTCCTGATAGAACTGAGTGTGGGGCCTCACTATGAGGTTCATTTCTTGGAGACAGTCATAAAAGATTAAGACCTCTTCATCCAAGACTGAGGAACTAGAGCCTGGCACACTAGGAGATGCTTTGATTCAAAGTCCAACACAAGCCCTTGCAGAGTCTCTTTTCAAAGGGACAGTAGCAGCAGCGTTTGGATGCTCCTTTTTAGTGGCAACTGGGAACTCTGAACCCTGAGGCATTCTGGAATATCTTGGCCCCTAGCTGCTTCTCTTTGCCTGTTCGAGACTGTGCTGTGTCTTCCTGTTTCATACAAAGGAGAAGGCACTGCATGGTATATGTGGTCAGACAACCCCAGAGACATCATTGCTTCCAATGGCCTTTTAACTCTTTGGATTATGATTTTGAACACAGGTCAGATGGATTGAAAGAAGCTCTGCAGGCCACAGAAGCTCTGCTTGTGTGTGAAGATAAAGACTGTAAGGATTCCTAATTTTTGAAAAGTCTTAGTCAAATATTGTCTAGTTAATCCTGTAGCTGCTGCTGAATAAAACGACCAAACAGTCAGGTGATGAGTGAGAACTACTGCTTATTGATGAGTCAAATAGGTATTCGTTCTATCAATAGGTACAGAGAGAGCTGGAAACCCTACCGGATCAGGAATGAGCATGGAACCTAGCAGCAATGACATACATCACATACAGGACTGAGCAAGAAAGGTATTGACAGATGAAATGTCGCTACCTTACATCAGAGACAGGTAAGGTTAGCTTTAGAAAACCCCCAAAGATTTTAAAGCCAGATAGTCAAGTTGTCTCTGAAAGGTCACTGCTGACTTTAGAGATTTAGACTTGGCACGTACAACTATTGTCTGTGATCTGACTGTAAATGTTCCATCATCTGGCAGTATCTGTGCACGACTGTAATGCTTGAACAAGAATGAAAACTTGTAGATGTCAATTCACAAAACAACCCAACATTCAAAAAAGACAGAGAGTAATAAATCATTAGTTCCTATTCTGATAAACACCAGATATCAGATATCACATATGCTAACTGCCTGCAACCTTTGCCAGGCTTAGGGTTCCCTTACATGCAACTGCCAGTTGTCACAGTAGGATCTTTAGAGGTCCCTTCTCTATTGCTGTGCTTAAGACACTGAGCAAAAGTTTGATTAGTGTTCATACTTGGTATTTAGGATTTAGGCAGTGTTAGTTATTTTAATGTCCATCTCTGACCTTCAGGGCCATCTTGGCCAATTCCTCTGTCTGGAACCACTACACTGTCCTTGACCCTTCTGATAGACATGGTTCAGTCTATTGCTACTGCTATACTTCCTCTAAAGATGAAGAAAGTAAGGCACCAGGAGACTAAACGTCGTGCCTAGCTTAGAGAACTGGTTTGTAGCACGGAGGTCTTTCTGTTAGTTATAAAATTACCCATCCTAGCTGTTGCTGGAAGTAACAGTTCTTCTTGTTGGTTATTCAGCAGCATTAGTTATCAGTGACTAGTGTGCCAAATATTCTAGGGTATGGCCTGGAGGTGTAACTTCCAGAAAGTGAGGCTAAATGACTCTCAGCTCCTCAGGACTGCAGCTTTGGCATCAGAACTACTGTCAGGGTCCTAACAGGGTTTGTCTCCTCCACATCAGTATTGACAGTGGGACTCCACCCAGGCTACAAGTACACGTAACAAAGCCTTGGGGAGTTTCAGGGAAGCCTGAGCTATGCCCCTGGGCAAGTCTTTCAGCAACACACAGAGCTTTTTCCCATCTATTCCTATTCCTGAGTTACATTTTTCTCTGCACGTCTCATGAATAAATGATTTTTCAGGTTACTCCTAAGACTATTTGTGACATGTCCCATAATTTCGATCAGTGTTTTCAGCCCTTTTATGCTTGCAGGGAGCCTACACACTATCTTTTAATGAAGCTGGAAGCATTTGACCTCAAAGGTGGGTGCTGCTGGGATGATGAAATCTTGATCGCAAGAAATTTGGCTTTCCATCACGGGTCTTTTGTTCGTTCTTTCTTCGTGCAGTTGAGACTAAACACCTCTTTCACAGACTCTGAGAAAGACATGCAGAGCCACAGAACATGTTGGGCTGAATGGGAAGCTCCGTCCCCTCCTGTCCACAGTCACTTTATGCACACGGTAAGGAGCTTCTAAAAGTTGCTGGTGCCCCATTTCCCCACTGTACCAGCCTGTGCTGAGCAAGGTGCAAAATGTAGGAGAAGGTGGAAGGGAGAGTTTGGCTAGCACGCTGTTAACAAGTGCTGCTACAGCTCTTTTAATCACGGCAGATGTGGGCTGCTCTGCCCCCAGGAACTCTAGCGTGCTCCAGGTATTCTTTGTCCTATTAGTGAGGAGGAGTGTTTTCAAATGGTGGTGCAGCCAGCATGCTCTGGGGTGAATCTTAACGTAACCACATAGTAAGGATTTTGAAACAAGTTCTTGTTATTATTAGCTGATTCTTATAAGAGCCAGGGATAATAAAAATATCCTCAGAGTTGGACATGGCTCATATGCAATTCAGAAATGGTCATAACTGATCGGTCTGCAGACTATATTACTGCAGTGTCTAAGTGCTTTGCCTAATAACTTGTCTTCATCCTAAGACTCTGCTGAGTTCTGAAGAGGGTGAGACAAAGTTTTGTATGCTGCTGAGTGCACTGTGTTTTCTGTACCAGGGCAGCACCCTGACCAGGACCTGTAAACCTTCCCTGTGTTGCCCAAGCATTGTGGTTATGCTGTTTGGAGGAGCTAGTGAAAGGAATCCTGATTTGGGGCATTGAGCCCAAGAACTGTGGTGGCCAGGACTCTTGGTGGCCAGCTGGGCAGCAGCTGCAGCAGGTGGTGTGTCTGGCTTTCTGGAGTGGTGTGAATGGTACAGGCTGTGCCGAGTGTGAGGAGCAGTGCCGAGTGTGAGGAACACTGCTGTGTGGGAAGCGGAGGGGATCTCCTGTGTGGCAGAAGTACAAAGCAGGAGGCTTTTAGTTTCTGAAACATAACAGTTGGCCTTCTAGGGGCATTATGTGGGAAAAACTGATGGCAAAGACCTGTGTGTTTTGCCTGTTTGCAGCTAGTTTGGATGTCATCCTTTGATAGAAAGGTTTCACCTAGCACATTTAAGAGTACAAGCAGCTTTGCAGCATGCATTTTTAAAACTAGAAGGGCCTATTGCATACCAAACCTATCTGATTGTTTCTAACCCATGACAGGAACACAGCGAGATCCCTAAATAGACCAAAGACTAAGTGAAAAGTGTGTTGACTGACCTGCTCTTTGAGATCCATAAATGAATCTTCAGGAAGAATGTGGAGAACACACTGAAGGAAGGGTGATGGTTGCCTGTGTGGGAAGTTTGTTCAGGTTTCATTGGCTGTGTATTAAACTAAGGAATTAACAGGGCAAATGTCAAATGCTGTAGGCATGGCATTTTCTAGAGGCACTCATCTCTCCTCACAGGTCTGACTTTCCCTTGCCTTGACCTATTTGTCATCACATGCAGTGTGGAAAAGAATCCATTGAAGACTGCTTCTGCATCAGAATTCATCTCCTCAGTTGATAATGAGGTTGGATTTTAAATACTGTCTTCACTGTACACGTATAAAAGCAACCACAAGCTACAGGGGTAGAAGTGAACCCTAGGGCACAGGGGAAATAGGAGGAGCAGGGGGGAAGCAAGCAAGCTGTCTACTCATAAGGCAGAGATTGAAGTTTGTGTATGGGTTTGATTAAGGCAAAACATTTTGGATTTGAAACCCAGCAGCAGGTGATGATTACTGGCAGTATGTCTGTGCCTATATACAATTTTGCTGAGCAACAGTCTTTTGTTACCTAAATCCCAGGGGTCTGGGGGTCAGAAGAGCTGTACATGTCTTAGAGAGCCCATTGCAGCCATTTTCAGTTTTGGTACCGGGGCTGATCTTGCAGCCTGTGGGGAAGACATTACTCTTTCTTTTGGTTTCATGGTATCCATATGGAGTTACATCAGCTCTAGAAAATAATTGGGGAGTCTCATGATCCAGAGTGGAGGAAGTTGAAAACAATGGAAGTTAAAAACAATTAACAGAATCAGAATGAGAAAATCTGAGTGGATGGGTGGACTTTCTATACATTGCAATCTGATAGTTAAATCCTTGAAGGTTTCTAAATTCATTAGGAACTCTTAAGTCAGAATGAAATAGTCTGAGAGTGCTGAAGTTCACACACTAATTTAATTTGCATTAATTTTCAATTGTATATCAACTTAGTCTTTTGAAAATCAAATTGCATGGTGCTACATCTTGCTCCGAACCTACTGCTCTTTATGGAGTCATTGGTGCATGGTTGCTTAGCACTGCTTTTTTAAGAATTTGATGATGTAAAATAAAGTCTTTTCCCCGCCTCTAAAGAAACAGGAAGAGTGCAG
>NW_010546716.1:21894-70967 GCF_000687285.1 Phaethon lepturus | reverse complement strand
AAGAGTACTTTTGCAGGAAAGTCCTGATACAAGCCCACCCTAGTGTGCTTTTGGGTTGTATAGCTCAAGACATGACTGAACAGACAAGTGAAGTTGGTCACCTCAAGATTCGAGCTTGCTTGCTGCTGGTGTGCCTATGGCAATGGACACAGCAAGCTCTGGCAACACCTTGCCAGGATGGTGAACTGAGAATAATCAGTAAAGATGAGAAGAAATGCTGCCCCAAATGCATCTTAAACGCAGGTAAGGGAATGATGTGTGTGTCTTCTTTCTTTTTGTCAATATTGTTTTATGTCAGCCAGGGTAATCAAGTGTAGGGAACGGGTGGGGGTGTGTGTATGTGTATGTAAATCTATCTTGCGCAATCGTATATGCAAAAAAAAAAAAAGGCAAGGCCTTCCCTCCTGCCCTCTAAATTCATAATGTGCCTTAGGTATAAACTTCAGAGTGGACTCATGTTTCAGATTTGTTACGTGCTTATACTTGTTATTCTCTAGTGGAAAAGGGAAAGCTGGGTTTCTGTGGATTGGTCTTGCTCACAAGGAAGGATCTGTGGTCCTAAAGAGTAGGAAGCATCAGTCCCTCCATTCCACTGACCTGTGCCTGTCCCAGAAGTAAATGGACAGACAAGGTCTCAGGTGGTCATTACTTTCAGCCTATTCTAACCTTTATCCTTGCCTGATCTTAGGATGGTGGTGAGTTGGTAACGGATTCTTATTTGCCTGTAACTTTAAGTCAAAGTAAGACATTAGAGGTGGAACAGGCCAGCTGCAGGTCTTACTGGGTGATGTTTCTTTGCCTGTTAGGCTGAAGGACAGAACAGGTGATTCTAATGGCCTCTTCTAGGGTCCCAGGAACAATCATACTATTCTTCTTAATTTAGTGCTGTCCGTAACAGTAGCCAGAGCTGAACAGTAGGGAATATGCAACTTGTTTGTATGACCTACAGCAAGGAATGTGCCTTCCTTTTCTTTTGTCCGGAACCAGGGTTGCTGGAAGCCTTGTCTAGCTGGTGTGGTAGTGGTGGTGTCCTGCGGGTTAGCAACAGGACTAGCTGAGAAGTTATATCTTTCATTGGTGCCTAGGTAGGAGTCAGCCTCCCGCCTGTTAGTACCTTGAATATACCTGCCTCAACTGATAACAAGGACACCGAGTTCCTTGTGGAAGGAATGGGTGGACACGTGGGATTTGTGGGAATGAGCAATAAACAGGTGAAGAGCTATAGAGTCCTCAGCAGTGTGGAGACATCAGGGTATTTCCACTGGTCTTTGGAAATTTCCAAACCCACTGAGATAAAATCATTCAGCATGAAGTAGGAGAGTCATTGCTTGGTGGGATCAAATCCACGTGCTAGTAATACACAGAAAAAAAGCATCGCCAAGCTGTTTCTTTTTTGCTGCCAGACTTCATTAAGTTTTGGAGGCCAGTGGGCAGAGGAAGATGTGGGCAGTTTCCTGGTGGCCCTGTACATCACCGACCTCAGGAAATAATCTTTGCTTGATCTTTGCTACTCACTGTGGTTTTTAAGCACGTCATTGAACTAGGCAGCATTTCCCTCTGTATTTTTTTTCTTTAAGGTTATACAGTTTCCTGGTTGAACAGCACTTTTCCTCTAACTGGTCTCCAACTGCCTGAAGGACTGCTTGATACTGTTTACTGATGGGATCAGTATGTATGATCAATCCTTTGCTTTCGTGAGCCCAGGAGCCTCGCAGAATTAGAGATTATATTTTTGGAGCGCAAGCAAATTTCACAACAGAACTCTTCTAGAAATAGAAGGACAGAGGGTAGGAAGGGTGCTGATTTTATGGCTTGGATTTAGACCCACTTCTGCCAAAAGAGTATAGGAAGCAGCTGCTGTTGTTAGGAGGGGCATCTAAAAGGAGCTCTAGCTTCACTGGACAAGGATCTTTCGGGCATCCCTCTTCTAACATGGCTGAGCCTACCTGAGAAGAGCTGTGGCAGTGTCCTGAGAGCTGACTGGATGGCTAGTTAATGTATAGTGTTTCTCTGGGGCGCTCGCAGTGCCCTCCTTACGCCACAGTATCTAAATCTGCACCATGTAGTAAAGCAAACCTGCTGCCTTACTTCTGACTACCATGACCTACACTGGTATCCCAGATAAGAAAGAAGGGTGACAGTGGTAAGTCATGCAGTGCTCAGATAACCATGGTGTAAAAATCTGAGTGGTGCTGAATTTGAGTACTCTCGACTTTATCCAGCATGCATGGGAGTGACGTGTTTCTGGTATCCATTTTTTTCCACCACAGCACAGTAAGGAACTATTTCACCTGTATCAGCCAGTAAGACTGATGGTTAAGTTAATTTCTGGCCTCTGTGACAAAGGCAAGTCTAACTTCTTTCTTCTTGACAGGAGACAACAGCACATGTCAAAATATTGAGGACCATGAGTGCAAATGTCGTCAGGGATACAGCTGTATTGATCGCTCATGTCTCTACTGCAAAAAACTGCCTGAATGTGCAGAGGGCGAGGAGCTGGTTAAGCTTGGTAACTAAAGAAACATAAATTACTCTAAAAGGCTGAGTTCAATATAAATGTCTGGCTGAGGAGCAGACAGTTTCCTTCACTACTTATAAACTGCGTTCATGATGCAGAAAGAAATGACACTTATTCTGTGGCCTCTGCTTCCCTATTTTATAACTCTGAGTTTGAGACTTCCACTTTCATGCTCAGACTTGCAGTATTACTTTTCTTCCAAGCTGCTAGAATTGTCAGTAGAAGACTCTCACTCTGTGTTGCCTCTTAACTTGACATCTTCTGCTGTCAGATCAGATGATTCTGTACCTCTTCCATAAGGGGTCCACCCATACATTTCCCAAAATGGAAAGGTGACAAGAACTGCTTAGGAGTTTCTCCAGGGGGGTGATTCATAATGCAGAAGCAGTGTAGAGGGAATGCATTGTGCTCTAATCTGTTGTATCCCTTTCATTCGGTAAAGGCACTGACCACTAATAATTCATGTTCTCTTTTCTTGTAGGCATTTTAGACTTCACATTCAAATGTAAACCATGTGGGATAGGAACCTATTCTAATGTTAAAAATGGCTGGTGCCGTAACTGGACTGAGTATGTATTTATAGATACTTTCCTTCTTTGGAAATATGCATGATAAAATTCTCAAATGATTAATACTTAAATTAGAAAAGAAAATTGAATCAAAGATGAGATCACCAATGAGATTAAATGACGAGGTTTTTAAATTCAGTAGTATATGATATTTCTCTCTCCTTTGGCTTTATAAATAGTTGGTCTCAAAGTAGAACTTAAGACAAACTGCTGTGTATTCAACCTACTTCTAAGTCCAGCTCAGACTGGTGCAAAATTATGCCAAACATGACATCACTTGAAACAAAGAGACTAAAAAAAAAATGTGCATATAAACAGTTGTGATGTAGTATTGTCTTGTTGGGGAACAGCCGTAATTTTACCTGCACTGCTATAAAAAGAAAAATAGGAGAGGAGTTGTGGAAGGAAGGAAGGGAGCCAAGAGAAAGGCTGAAGAGGAATGAAGGGAAAGCTAGGGACATTCTAAATGTGACTCTTATTCTTCTTTTAGTTGTGAAAGTTCTGGGTTTCTAACAATCAAGCAAGGCAACAGTACACATAATGCAATATGTGGTTTCCCTGCTAAAGATTTGGAGCAAGGTACCTTCTCACAATGATTTGTTTCTTTGAGCCTGTAACTTTTCTCTATACTTCTTCAGTTGGTGACTTACTGCATAGTCCTCTTCCAGAGTTTGCTATCATGAAGAGTTGCTTTGAAAATTACTGTTGTGTTTCTTGCAATATTAATATAGGTAGAATTGTTGACCTGGGCAAAGATTCCACCATTAAAACACTGTCAGTTATAATGGTAGAGAAAAACCCAACAACCATCCTTAAGTAGAGCACACTTATTTGGCAAATTATCAGTTTTCCATTGAAATGCTCTTGCTGTTTTGCTAGATATTCTTAGGGAGGCAATAGCTTAGTTAGTCATCCAGTTCCTTTACAAGTATTGGTTGAGTCCACAACACCCAGAATTGAAATCTCATGTCTTAGCATGGATCAAAGTAGATAGGAATAAGTGGGTACAGGCTTTGCAGGTACTGAGTATCTTGAAGACAGCAAGCTGCACTGCTCCTGCCTTTTTCTCCACCCTTGTCCCTACAATGAATTGGCACCTTTCACGTCTGGGCCCTTCATTCAGAGAAATTGTTAATTCTGCTAAGACAAATGGCAAAAAGCTGCTATTCTTAATTTCCCCGAGGCAGATGCAAGTGCAAATTTGGCTTGCTCTAGTGCTATTCAGTGAAACATTGAAGCCAAATCCCCCCAAAAAGCAAAAGCCAAAACAGAGTAGATAGAACAAGGGATAGCTGCAAGAGAGACACACTGAAGAATGAAAAGATTAGGCATGTGGTTCTTTTGCATGAATGCTTCTTACCAGAGACAGTGACCTATTGCACCCTTGACTTGGAGCATCTCCATTTTATTGCTAATACCCACACTGTTTGTTTTTTTTTTTTCCTTGGAGAATTATTTTCCATAGAGAGAGGAAATTAATCTCTTAATTTCCTTGGAAGAACTGCCTTTCCTTTAACAATAATCTGGGCATGTGGTTTTTTAATCTTTATTAAATATATTTAATTGCAGCTCCTATTACAAATGACTCTCTATACACCACCATCCTGGCCATCCTTACTGCAGTGGCTGTATTTGTTCTCATCTTGCTGACCTTCTTCTTGCATTTCTGCATATGGTCACTGAAGAAAGAAAAATACCACACAGCTGATGGTAAGTGCACCTTTGTGGGTTTCTGTGTAGCTTTTCATTCCATTGATCCAGAGTCAGAATGGAATAAATTAAGTTGAATAAATAGAGTAAATATAGATTTACTCTGTGATTTTGGGAGGGTTACTTGGTTTCATTAATGTGCGGTGCACCACCTGTATCTTTGCCCTTTCCTTAGAGAGAGGCTGCATTGGTAAAGGTAACGCGCAGCTAACTGACATGTGTGAAGACCTCTTGTATGTGCAGTGCTTTTGCTTATTCTCACTGCAGATCTGGAACATAACTTCCTTAGGCTGTCTGCGGCTCCACAGCTGTCACACCATAGAGAAGAGACTTACAGCTGCCAGTTTCCAGAAGAAGAACATGGAGACAAAACACCAGAAGAAAAGGCTTGCTATTTCCACTCTCAGAATCTACAATGAAAACAGATAAATTGCAATGTGCTGTGAGGATGGGGGAGCAGAGCTCAGCTTTTCAAAAAAAAAGAAGGGAGGGGCTGGTTGCATAAAGCATCATTTATACACAGCAATAAGGAATGGCTTTGGAGGCAGTTTCACTTTGTTTCTTCTCAACAAACCTAGCATTTAGAAACAGAAAAACTGCCAAGTCAGGCTGACGTTCCGTTCAGCTGCATTGCATTATTGCAGGTTTTCTGGGTTGTTGATTTTTTTTTTCATTGACGCTCTTTTTAACTTTGTTTGGGACCAGGGACCCTTCTTGTCATTATTCCCCTTTGCATCTTCTGCACGTCTCTGTGGTGCTCCCACAGATTGATATGTGCGTAGAAGGCCAGCGTCCCGCCATCAATCCCTTCAGTGCTACAGGAAATACAGGAGTACCTACAGGGCACTCACAGCTTTCACAGGCTATCCGTATTTCCAAGATGTGTCCTGCTGCTCATATTAAGGGAATAAGGCATTGTGCCTAGCACCCATATCTGCCACTCTTCTCTAAGCAGACAGTGCTTAGAGTTTCTAGAGGCTAAGTGATCAAACGAATTTAACGTTATTGTCATGAGTAAATAGTTAAAATATGATATACGTAATATCTAAAAAAAAAACCCTAAAAAAAAAGTTCCTCGTCGGTGCTAACAAAAAGGCAAATATGCAGGCTCCAAAACGACAACATCAGATTATGGCTTAACTGAGGACATAATAAGTTGCACCTACTATGTGTAGTGTCTCTTTGTTATGCAGCAAAGGGACATTACTTTTAACCCATGAAATACTGTCCTCTCCAACCGCAACGGAACGTGTTGCGTAGGCCAGTCTCAGTGCACAGAGGTATCAGTGTGAGACTGCCATGGCCACATCATTTGTGCTTGCAGAGATTTTCCTTTGCAAGTTCTGTGATCCTCTCGTCCCCTCCAGGGAAACTAGGGGAAGAAAGGAGTAACATATATCCTCCTTCTCTTCTATAACTCAGCAATCCTTGGTATCTGGCATACTGGATTACAAAAGGGGGACTTCTGAAAGGTTCAAATGAGACCGTCTAGAGAAAGACATTTGTTTTAATGCTGTCTTCTCACCTAGTTAATAGAGTAGGAAAAGACAGTGGAAAACAGAGAAAAGCCCAACATTTGTTCTTGATGCTTTTTTTTCCCCACCCCAGACAAAGAAGAAGAACCAGAGCATCTGCTGGTGTGTACCAGCATAGATCCAGTGACTTGATCCTCAGCTGAAAGATGTTCCCCTTACTGAAAATTGTACCATGCAGGGTTTTTTTAAAATGTTACATTAGTGCTCCTCCAGTTTCATAGAGCTCTAACATGGCTAGAATTAATTGTTTTGCCTGAATTTGAAGTGACAGGGTTTCAGCTGGAGTTGGTTGCTTTCTGTGAATTGACACTGATTTCAAATAAGAATCTAGCCTGTGGCTTCAACTAGTTAAAACTCGCATACCTTTTTTTATGTAATCATTTTTGTGTTATGTGACTGCAATAATAGATTCAAAGCTCTGGATGCCTTCTGGTTTGGGCTTCTGGTGAAAGCTGCTTGGAGTAGACTTTTATGACTGAATCAGCTCCAGGCAAAAATGAGTTTTGACTGAGCCTTCACAGGAAAGACATGGACCTCTTGGAGCGGGTCCAGAGGAGGCCACAAAAATGCTCAGAAGGATGGAACAGCTCTCCTATGAGGACAGGCTGAAGGAGATGGGGTTGTTCAGGCTGGAGAAGAGAAGGCTCTGGGGAGACCTTATTGCAGCCTGCCAGTACTTAAAGGGGGCTTATAAGAAAGACGAGGACAGACTTTTTATAGCAGGGCCTGTTGTGACAGGACAAGGGGTGATGGTTTTAAACTAAAAGAGGGTAGATTTTACCTAGATATAAGGAAGAAATTTTTGACAATGAGGGTGGTGAAACCCTGGCCCAGGTTACCCAGAGAAGTGGTAGATGCCCCATCCCTGGCAACATCCCAGGTCGGGTTGGACGGGGCTCTGAGCAACTTGGTCTAGTTGAAGATGTCCCTGCTCACTGCAGGGGGTTGGACTAGGTGACCTTTAAAGGTCCTTTCCAACACAAACGATTCTATGATTCTATGAAAGGTTATAAATACCTCACAGTACGGCCATTACATCAGCTTCCTCATGGTTTTTTACAGATAAGGTAAACAGTACAGGGCTTCTAAATTAAATCCTTACAGAATAACAACATTTTGGTTAAACACCTTACTAAATATGCAGAGGGGATTATTCCAAGCCTGAATGACATGCTGTTTTAAGTAAGAAATTACAATAGCTGCAGAGCAGAAGTTACTGCCTCCACAGATGTGTGTTGCAAAAGCACTTGAACAGAGAATCCAAAGAAGTGGGACTGGTTACCTTGGTAGCCTAATCACATAGTGGCTGTGCTGCAAGGCAGGCTTGGTGGGACTGGATAACGACCTACCTGTTAGACTTTCACTGAGGTGACTCCATGACCTCTCCAGGCAATCCAGTCCAGTGACTGATTTCAAGTCAGAGAAGGAGAGAGATTTTGTTAGTTAAAATTTATATTATCCATTATGATTATGAGGAAGAATTGATTCACCAGCATTTTTTTAAGCATTCATAAACTATCACCTGTCCTTGGTTTCTCTAGGCTCTTATCCTACTTCACAGGTTGTGCCTTCTAGACCTCTTAGTCTCTCTCTCTAAGCTCTTTCCAGTTGGTCTTTCTTGAAGCTTTCTCTGGAGGAGGTCTTGGCAAGCTTGAATAGACCTGAAGGATTAATTTTATGATTCATAGACATGCTTTTATTGCTGAGTGTTTCTTCAGTCATTGTGTTAAGAGGAGTTATCCTGTCTTTTTTACTTTTTGCTTTTTTTGTGTGTGTGTGTGCATTATAGAATCTTGTAACTGGGTGAAATAATTGTAAGGAAAAATGAAGTGCCAAGGGTTATTCTTACTCATTCTGATGTATTCCTCCGTAGTCCTAGTTTTAATCTTCTAGCTTCTGTTATTGGTGTTTACTGCAACTGACTTCCCTATACCTTAGCTTGCCCTTCACATAGAATGGGAGCAGTGATACTTCTCAACCCTAAAATATTGTGAGACTTAATTAGTACTTTCACTGTGTTTTTGCCTTCTTTGATACTCTTACTGTTAATTATTGTGTTGCTGATAATTTTTCACATAGGTATCCCTATATGAAATTCACTTAAAAGAGAGAGTTTTCCTCCATTGCTTTGGAAAATGTGCAGATTCTTAACTGAGGTGAACTGGGGATTCAGCAAAGGAAAAGTTAAATCATTGGAGTAAAGGGTATCAAAGGGTAACTTTTCTAAAGTGTGAGACTGTCTCTACCTTGTAAGCATTTTCCCTGTGGGATTTAATATACTCAGAAGTCTGAAGACTGGCTAGTAAAGACACTTTTTACTGCTCCTTCTATGTTGGCCATGTTTATTCTTGGCTCTGTATTGACCCTTCTTGGCTTTTTAATGGTTTCTGATTGTGACTTTTTGTAAAGGTAAAATAAACTTGAAAGTTGAATGAAGTGCCTGTGTGATCCGATTAAGCAAATTGGAAAGGAAGGGTTTTATTCATTCTTGAGTGCACTTAGTTTTACTTTCCCAGTTCACTTCCCCCCTCTTACAAAACTCTGACTATTTCAGCAATGTACCCCCAACCAAATTCTTCTGTCATTGAATTTTAGATTGGTGCACTTGCACTTTTTTCCCTTTTTAAGCAAGTGGCTTAATGTTTCCTGGCTGCTGGCTAAACCAGCTTTTCAGCTACCCACTACCAAAATAGCAGAAAACTGTGGCTGATAATTTTTTCCGTTCCTGACAATGGCAGAGAAGTAGCAACATTTTGGGGAAAAAAAATTCAACAGAGCTCAGTATTTGAGGAATGAGAGATTTGAGTGTCTAGTGGAGGTGTGTGCCTCTGGAAAATGCAGCAAATCTTGGTGATGTGTACAAGATCTTCTGGGTTGTGGGTGTTGAATAGCCAACACTACTGACATTTAATATTGAAACATGATGAACAGAGCCGTATTCATTGGAAATTTGCACGGTGGCTTTTTGGGTTTCTATATGCCTACCTTGAACAGCTCCACTTCCTGCTTACCTAACCACCTGACTTTACAGCTGCTTATTGATGGGAAAAGCAACCAATTTCCTGACCTCTTAAAGCTCAAATTCAGAGGGAAAAACCCAAAGTGTGAATCATTTAAGCCCTGGAGAATTTCAGTGAAAGAGCTGCTCTTTGCAGCAAAGGAAATGAAAGTTATTGGCTCAGAACAGTGAGCTTTGTAAGAAAATACTATATTTAAGTTTCCATTCAGAAAGAACGATAGCTTTATTTTATCAGTGTGAAATTATTGCAATATTTAAATCAAATAATGGCTGAATTTTTAGCTCAAATCCCAGAGTTAAGGGCTTTTTCAAGTTCTGATTTGAATTTCTGGTTGATCTCTGTATATGGCCTGTAGGTTAACAAAGGCTCCTCCCTGAAATCATTTACATCCAATTAAATGTCTATAACAATTTTTCTTTTTGCTTTAATGTCTTTTCAAAGGAGAAAATAAAATATCCCTGAAAAATATCCCAGAGTTTCTAGAGGCTAAGTGATCAAACGAATTTAACGTTATTGTCATGAGTAAATAGTTAAAATATGATATATGTTAATATCTAAGAAAAAAAAAAACTAAAAAAAAAAGTTCCTCGTCGGTGCTAACAAAAAGGCAAATATGCAGGCTCCAAAACAACAACATCAGATTATGGCTTAACTGAGGACATAATAGGTTGCACCTACTATGTGTAGGTGAAGCTTAAAAGTTGTATTTCATGTTTATGGAAAAAAAAGCTATTTTTTTGTGGGACGGTTAGTAGCACTTAGTCCTTATTTTATTAGGAGTTTCACAGCACTTATCTTAAGCTTGTCTTTGAATTGTCCTGTGAGCTGAGGAATCTAATTGTAAAAAACGTTCTTGAGCTGCCAGTGATGAGTAAAGACTCGCTGTGAGTCTTTCCTAAATGTGTATTTTGTCCTCACAAACAGTCTGGGCAGTGTTTCCCCTCGCCAGCAATCTTGATGCTGTCCCTGACTTCACACACGTGAATCCGTCCAGGAGGTAAGGATGCGGATCACACAGCCACGGCTGGGCATCGAAGTCGGGGATAGGAGCTGGGTTTGTGCTGCTGGCACTGCTGCAGCCACCAAGCAGCCAAGGACAGAGTCTCACAACATTCTTTTAGGGTTGAGAAGTATCAGGAAATACCAGTTCTGGGATCTTTCAGTGACCTAGTCTGAAGTTAGAACCAAATCTAGCAGCTTTTCTCTGACTAATGTGTATTTTCCTGATGCCAGATCCGGTGTTACCATTTAGTGTTTTGTGCTTCTAATCTGGATCCGTATTCCTGAATTTTGACTTATAAAATGAAAAAGATATAATGGCAAAATTTCAGGGCAGGGAAATGGCACCTAGCAGAGGAGAGGAGTTATCTGTCTCTCTTGGTTGTCATGCACCTTCTCCAAAAGTTTAATAAAAAAAATTCTTGAGGATCTACAATTCTTCAGGATTTTCTCTGTGTGTAAATGTTAAGAAACTTCACACTGTTAAACTTTTAAACTTTTTTTTAAAACAGTGTTTGATAGTTAGAAGTGGCTTGCTTTTCATAATCAGATAAAGGCCTTCCCACACAGTTTTAAGAAATGCAGGGTAGCAGTTAGGAGAATAATGTGATAGCCTTTTATATAGTCATTCACTTACTTACATAAATAGTGATCACACGTGTTTGGGGCCCCAGTGAGCTCTGGGGATTTCTTCTCTTTTAGCTGCGAAAAAGAGCGAGAGAGTAACATGGTAAGAGAAATACCTGAGGTATAGAAGTAGCTGTTCTCATACTAGAGGTTTTGCTCGAACAGAAGGCAGCTAAGGATATGTGCAGGCAGTGGTTTTTTACGCTACCATGTCTGCTCATGTTTCCTGCAAATTACTAGTGTTCTGAAACTGAAGAAAGTAGAACAATATTTTCCTGGGACTTCCTGTCCTTAGTTTTTTCCCTCCTTTCCCAAGGAAAGGGAAATTAAGCAATTGTGTGATTACACATCTGGTTTTCCAAATAACTTTGCAACTTATTGCCTAGTTTCAGCCCAACCTGGCAGAGGTGTTCGGTTCCTAAAAGCACAGGAAAAGAAACTGATGGTGCTCATGTGTATACCTTTGTTAGATTTTTTTTTTTCTTCTAAACTTGTTGAAGGGTTGGGGTTTTTTTTGCAATATACACAGCTGACTCTTTTCTTGATTTACATGTGGCCACTGTAAGGCTGCATAAAGGAAAAACTGATGTAGAACAGGGACCACAGGACCACACAAAGCTTGTTCAGATGACTGCAGCTATACCACAGATGCAACCTGGATGATTAACCTACAGGTAACCGAGAACTTCTGTTGAACTTAAATGCTTGGTTGTTTTGGTTTGTAGCAATGCTTCCTTTTCAGTGCTACGTATATGTAGTAAGGGAGCAAATTCTTAAGGTGTTCAAAATCCAAATGAAATATATTGATACAACTTGGAGGGTTTTGGTTTGTTCTTGGAGGGTAGAAGACAGCAGTGAGTATCTAAGTAAGCAAACAGTTTTTTGTTTGTGAAAACTTACAAGATTAACAGTTCTTGATTTGGGCAGGGAAGAAAAGCTATAGAAAAGGGACTGTTCACCACCAAGAATTGCAGTGTGCCTGCCATTTCAGAGGAAGGCAGTGGCTCTCCAAACCAACAGTTACCTCAATGATGCTTTCTATGGATGGCTTAGGTCCAGGTAAATATGTTTTTATTTGTAGTATTTACACAGTATTGTACAATGGTTCTTTTTCTGATAAGAATCTGGCAATAAATATAGTAAGAAAAACTGAGAAAGATTTCTCCTTGAGGCATATGTACAGCTGAGATGAGAATCACAAGATCCTACATTGATTGCAAGTTCCATTCAGAAGAGCAGCCAGTGGAGAATAGTTCATGTGTAGACCCTTATTCACATCGCAGACTGAAAGAAGCTTGCTTTCCAATTTCCAGTCTATTCTTACTCATCCTTGCAGCTTCTTCACTTTCTGTTGGGATCATATTCAACATACCTCTTTCTTGTCACTGCACACTAATGTCCTCCCGATGTTGCCAGGATTTCTTAGGGATGATTTGTGGTGGCTGGAGAGTCAGAGGATCAAGGGTTTTCTCTGGCTGGAACATATTTTCAGCACATGAATATCCTAACTCTGCCAAGAATTTACACAGTAGATAAGCATAGCCATGCTCAACTATAAAATAGCCATATTGATTAATAAATCCTCAGAGCCCAACATCTCTTCTGCTTTTAAAACATCCACTCCTTATTTGCCCTTCTCTCCTCTGAGCCCAGACAGGGTTATCCTCTGTGTAGGGTGTGCTATATGTGCTGACCAACAAAGAATGATTGACGCTGAGAACTAGAATCTATATAAGGTCCTATTTTGAAGGAGTTAGTTTCCTTTCCTTCCTAACTTCCTATTTTGAAGTTAGTTCCTACTTGGAACTAACCCCTGTTTACATGGTTATAACTTCCAGTGAAACAGGTCATAAGCTAGTAGTGCGATCACGGGTATTTGAGGAGGGTAGTGTGACATAATGTGTCTCTCTAGCTTCACGAGAGAGAGTCCAGTGGTCTGCTTCCTCCCCTCAGTAGTTCTGCTTATTTCAGTCTGTAATTTCCATTGAAATCAGTGCAAGTTGAGTGCTTAGGTATCAGTCTTTCACTCCTAGAGTAGGTAGGTGTTTTGCCTAAGAGGACCCAAATTCAACCCCATCAGCAGATGGAGAGGTTTTCTTTTTTTAAACACCCACTGATATTTTACTGGCCAAATGGATGAGTCTTATCAGGAGGAAGATAGGCTTGAAGACAACTCCCTACTCAGGTGAGTCTTTTGTGGAAAAGGAGAAGAAAAGCTGTGAGGATGCTAGATCTTAGATGAATCTGGGATAAATCCTGGGCTTGAAAAGAGATACTGATGCAGTAAAATTCTCTGAAAAATACCTTCTGTAGGTATAAGAGGCATTTTTCATAATCCTCTGCTGTGGAACAGGTGATAAGGATCGGTTCTGTCAGGCTTCCTGCAAGACATTAGCAGGGAAGTTTGGTGATGGAAAAGAGCGCGAAGTTTGCCATGACACACAGTTTATTAGCCTAGAGCAAGGAAAGTCACGGGGACTATCCCTTATGGAATGACAACTTCACAAGATAACCCATGCTCAAGGCAAGCCTGAGCACCAGGGTTGCTTAGTTTCTCATTAGAATCACAAAACGGTTGAGGTTGGAAGGGACCTCTGGAGGTCACCTGGTCCACCCTCCCTTCTCAAGTAGGGCCACTCAGAGCTGGTTGCCCAGGACCATGTCAAGACAGCTTTTGACTGTCTCCAAGGTTGGAGACTCCCCAACCTCTTTGAGCATCTTTTCCCAGTGCTCCGTCAGCCTCACAGTAAAAAGCTGTTTTCCTGTGTTCAGACAGAACCTCCTGTGTTTCATTGCTGTCATCTTTCCTCCACAATTACATACCTGTAATTTCAGACTGTAACCTCCCCAGCATAGTGGATTTCTCCTTTGCCTGGATTCTAGTTAGGGGGAGTTTTCCCTTCAAAGAAGAAAAAAAAAAAGGTGCTTTTCCTTCGGCTACTCCCTTTTCTCTGTGCTATTCAGATATTTTCATCATCCAAGGCTGCTCACTAGCTCCACCTCCTTTTAGTTCTTCACTTACTTGACTATTTCCAGTATTTCCTCTGTTACCCTGTATATGAACACAGTTTTGTCCTTATCCACAGAGAGGAAAAACAGATCTTCTGGAAACAGCATCAGCAATCTTTCCTCAGAGTCCTGTGAAGAGAGGCATCTTAGAGACAGCAAAAACATCCAATAACTTCCACTCAGTCGAAGACACAATATGAAGTTTAATGACTATGGCAATATACCAAAACTCGGAACTGTCAGCAGCACCCAGTTGCTCCTGTGCCAGCCACAGATGCTATTCTTTATATTTCTTATTCAGTTTGAATATTCATTGCTTAGAAAGCTGTCAACACACTTTTTTTAGGTTTTTTTTAGACTAGGTCAGGCATACATCTATAAGGAAATGTTTAGAAAATGTTGATCTTGCTGTGTGACTGGAAAGGGGTGGACTATTTTTCCCTTGGAAATTGAGTGCAGCTCTTTGGACTCATTGTCAGAAGCAGCTTTCAGAAATACAACTGCATTTCCTTTTATCTCTTTAATACTGTGGGACTTCGACACAATTAACTTTTTTTTTTTAATCTTTTCTTTAAGCATCAGTTCCATGTGAGCCTAAACTTTCATTGATTCTTAAAGCCACCCCCATGTCAGAGTGGTATACATTGGACATTACACCCATGCAGCCATCAGCCACTTGCACCATGGTCAAATACTGTATCCTTCCCAGATGCTGAGTGGGTTTTCCTTCCCACTTCAAGATGGTGTTACACAACAGATGTCTCATCAGTTCCCTTTTCTTCCACTGTTCATCACATGGCACCTTATTTTGTTTCTGAGGCAGAGCAAAACAAGATAAAAATGGAAGTATGATGTTTTTCAAGGTTGTAGGATGATGAAAGATAGGTATTTAGGATATATGATTGGAAACTGGGAAACCCATGGTGAAGTTCCTAGTTTGCTGTAGGTTTCCTGCCTGCTTGAACAAAATCATCTACTGTGGTTTCATGAGCAGCAGCTGAGGCAGTCAAACAGCTTTAGCTGTTGAAAGGTAAAGGCCTCATTTCCCTTCTCCCTCTCAGAAGAGGTTGTCTGAGAACACTGGTTTGATCTGAAGTAGAATTTCATCTTCATTCAGGGCACTTTTGGCTTGGCATTCAAGTCCCTTTATTGGGGGATAGTTTCCCTTTCCTTCAAAGCAGCGCTGTCCAGCTGACGGGAGTGGGGCTCAGTGGGGGCTCACGGCGTGCATGGCTATGCCGAGTCCTGGATGGACTTCTGCAATCCATACTGAATCCTGAGAGCAGGACCACCTGGGCTAGCTACTTAAAATTAGCTTGCGTCCACTAGCTACAAACGATTATATGAACTGTAGAGAACATCAGAAATTGGCATCTCTTACGGACGGGTGGCCTGGGCTGCACTTTCTCCCCCCAAACTGGAGACAAGCTGTTAGACACAGCTAAGGAACAGTGTTGCCCTAGAGCCTATGGCGTGCTAGAGAGTGGATGTTTAAAAAAGGGGAAACCGTAGCGGAACTGTTAATAAATAACACTGGGGAGCGGGGAAAGACAAGCTGGCTTCCCAGTTGGCTCTTACCCTTCAGGAAGCTGAGCGTCCCACGGCAGGACAAAGGCTGTGGGAGGAGGAATTGCGTTGCTGTTCGGGTGTTTCCCATGGCAGTGTAATCCTGCCATCTTGTGACCCTCTTGGATGGTGCAGTGTGTCACTGGAGCCACGCTCGGCATGTATCAAAAAGTCTTTATTTTGTGACTAACCAAGAGAATTTTTTTTTTTTACCAGTGTAGTAGTTACATCCTAGGAACAAAAACTATCAGTAATTTTTCTAAAATGTCTCATGAGCTTAGAGTAGCAGCTGCAAATTTGTGTGTAGGAAGTTTACTTGCCATAGCCTAGAACAGCTTCCTCAAGTAACACTGTTCATTTCCAGCCTGCATTCTAAAAATCCCTGAAAAAGCCTCTCCATTTCAAAGCTGCCACTGTTCCCTATTTTCATCCCATTCTCTTTACCTCTCTTCTGCATTGACTCACCAGAAAAGAAATATTATTGTTGGGACTGACAGGGCAGTGAGCATTTGCCGTCTTGATTTGCTGCTGGAGGTGTTGGACCCAGATGTTGAAGTCAGCTGAATTCTGGCAGCGTATGAGCCTGGATTCTACCATGGACCCTGTGCAGAGACATAGAACCCCTGTGTCTGAGGAAGGGCGGTTGTGATCTGCCTTTGAGCCTAGTGAGTGAATTCTGTGTGCTGTGCCTCTACTCTCTCGTTCGTTATCTCTATAGCCACATTCCACCTTGCTTTCATACATCATGATGAAACAAGCTCGTATCTGTCTTGTGCTGTTCTTGATGGCAGATACTGGTTTGGCACTGGGACAATTAGGTGGCTCCTTGTTTTACATGCAGACATCAGCATTTTCTCCTGTTTAGTTTAAGTAGAAAATTAGAATAAAAGGGAACCTATCATTTACACTGCCTTGCATGCGAGGAATTCTAGTTAACCCGAAGGCATTCTTGGTTTAAGGCTGTTCATCAGTTTTGCCCACCTGTAAAAACTAAGATTTGGAATTTCTTCCATCTCGCTGTGTCTCATCCCTCTACGCAGCTATAGCATATGCTGCGTGTGGGTGTCCAGTCCAGAAAGGCATGGCATGTTCTCCAGCATGGATGAATGTTGGAGAGGAGGCATAGTAGTCCTCCGCGTGGCTGCATATGCCCTCTCATTGTCTAGCCACATAGGCCAGTGTTTGAAGGCTAGAGGATGGGTATCACTGCTTTGTGACTATCACAGGCTCCTTCAGGAACTGCAGAACAGGCTTACCAGAAATTTCAAATGTGTGGCTGATTGCACTCGCAATCTCTCTCAGACGCATCCCAGCAAGAGGAAGGAGACCCTGGTATGTTAGGAAATTGTGTTAGAAATTGGTTGGTAACAATAACTTCTCTGTGTCCCACCATGGTTCCTCTGATGTACAGCAGGATGCTTTTTGCAAGCCAGGCTAAAGAATTTCCTATCCTTTGAACCTTTGACTTTAAGGAAGACATTCATCTGATTGTCTGAAGACATAGGAAATTAAGGGTTTATTCATGTTTCCCTACCTTTAAAATGATTGTCCTCCTCCCTAAAGTACTCTGAGGTATAGGGGTGAGCTCCATCAATAGACCAAGGCTGTTGTTTTTTTCCTCCCATTTAGGATCCACAGACATATACCAAAGAGAGCCATCAGGAGACATTGTTGTGCTGAAGGCAGCTCTTCTGGATATGTCTCTCCTTGGTGCACCACGTCTGGCCTCCTGATACCCATTTCCTAACTCTCTCTCCTGTAGACTCCTGTTCTTATGACCTTCTTTTGATACCTCCTGGTTGATCCCTTGTTCGCGTAGCTCACTTGTACAGAGTTGCAGTCCCTCTCCCTGGATAAACAAATTAAGTAGTAAGAGGCCAGCTGACATTATAGATCCTGGAAGTAGGCATATAAATAGAAACTGGCATTTCCTCATCAATCCCTGGAGCAGACTCATTTCCCTGTTCAAAGTAAGCTGAAAAATAGAGAATTGTGAGCTACTGTGCTAGAAAACATGCCAAAGCTCCACTGAACTCAGTGAAGCATCTCTGTCTTGGCTGATGGGATCTGCACATTTGCTCCATCCTGAGCCTTCCTCTTGGCAGGGCACCAAGAGTAGGTGTTCCTTTTGCTGTGTACATGCTAGAGCTATGAGCAAAGAGATATTTAGAAAATCTTGAATATGAGCACAGATACAACAGACACAGAAAGATTCTTGTGCTTTACCTCATAAATGCCTTCTTTGTACGATCCACTGAAAGAATCAGCAAGTGGAAGGAGGACAGCACAACGTAGCATTCACACATCTCCTGTTGAAATAAGATCAATTATATCTTTCCTCCAAAATGTTTCCATTCTTTTTAAAAAAGGAAATTACATTTCTTCAAAGCTCTTCACCTTCCCCTCCTTTCTGCTGATGCAGTACTTAGTCCATCTTTATGTACAGGCAGTGCTGATAGACTGTCTTGCTTAGTGACCGGTTAGTAACTAGGAACTATGCAGTGTTTAACTGCTGGACTGTCTTGCACTAGGTCATAGTTTGACTGAAGCTTTATGTCAGTACTTTGTAATTTTATATCATCTTTCCTTAAACGCTCTCTACATGCTCTGCAAGCGTGAGGAAGCCAGTTTTTTCCTCTGAGGCGGGGAGGTTTTACTTGTGTATACAGCCAGATATACAGTGATGTGCAGTTAAAGAGAGAGGAGGTCCATGACAAAGTTAGACTAGATCTCAATTCCCTCTTCTGACCTCATCAAAAGCAGGGTGATGGCAATCACACTGCATTAGTTTTATCAGTCACCTCCAGTACCTGCGGAGAGGGCTCGATTGTTACACATACAAATTTGCAGCCATAATAACCAGTCCTTATCTCTTTGGGGAAAATAATACAAGAAACTTCTGTCAAAAAGGACGTTTTTGTTTCCCCAGGGAATGAATGAAAAGATTCATGCTACTCAAGGAGGTGGCTGTGAAATCCATTCAGCTTTTACGGACACTGATGAAAGAAGTCGAACATATTAGCACTAACTCTCAAAAAAAAAGGGTCAAGACAAATTGTAGCTTTGGTCAAGCACTGAGATTTGACAGTGATTTGGACAGGATGTATGAAATCCAAATTTATCTCCACCTTATCCCTTGTATATTATTTAGTGGTTGTATTAAGAGGATGATTACCTCCATGCAATAACTTCTCAGAAAAACCAGGGAGGACCAAATAATTTCCCCAAGAGAGTCCGTGTTCATCCCTTCCCAGCCACTGATAGGCTGCGTGATCAACAAGTTTGCGAGTTCCTCCCGTGTTCTTCCCCATGGTACTTCTGTCTGAAACAAACATTAGCATGCATTTCTTCTTGTAATCTTACCAGGAATACCCTGTAAAGTAAGACAATTCAAAGTAAAACAACCTCCAATTTGAGGTGGAAAAATGGAAGCGAACGCTAAAGAATAATAATTTATAACACTAGCTAAAAGAGAGAAGGGGTGGTTTTGCAGCCCCGGACAGTGGCAGACTTGGATGTTGACCATATATGTGAATTTGCATAAATCACTTCCCCTCTCTCTGAGCATCTTCTCTCAATAACGGTAATAAAACATGGTCCCAGGAAAAAATTCAAAGCTGAGTTGTGATTGACAAACTTTCTTGCATGTGCATTTGTAGAACGAAAGCTGAAAACCTTTACCTGGGCCGCAAAACAGCGAGAACTGTTGGTTACTTGCTTCCAAAACAAAGGGCATGTCATAGCCTCTGGGACTCTGCTGTAAAGGGATGCTGTATTAGGATAATGCTGTGGTGGGTGAGATAAATAGGCCTATGATTTCTTCCTTGATTCTACCTAAGAATCTTTGCTTGCATGACCCCGCTCATACTCACATCTTCCGTTTCTGCTAGGATTGCAGGGTCCTTAGGATGGACAGATGCCTCACTCTGGCCTTCTGAGTTGGACCATATTCTGAAATGGAAGAGAATATGGAAAGGCATAGAAAAGCACTTACATATGTCCCATTTTAGAAAAAGAGAGAGAGATTAATGCTCAGCGAGCAGGAAAATTTATGGATTTCTGGTATAAATTTGATGTATTTTAGAACATGCTACTTTTGACAGGAATATTGGGTGGTAACATCTCAGTGAACTCTAGGAAAAAAATGCAGCAGATGCAGAGTTAGAAAGCAGGCGTGTCCAGGAATAACACCCCTGAACATTTGGGGAACATACCGCTAAATGTTCCCTCACATTAAGCAGAGACTAGGTCATACATTCAACAAAGCACTTAGATTCCTCATTTTCTGCTGGCTTTACATAGAAAAGAGTGTAGGGATGATGGAGGCACTCTCAGTGTGCCTGCCTTAATGGACAAGGAGGGAATAACGCCGTTTCTTGGGATATGGTGAAGTTATGAAAGGAAATGTGTAACGTAGTTCAGCATTTGGGCTAAAGAATACTGAGGTGGTATGGTAACAGTCTTCACGTGTACAAGGCCACTAGGAAGAGGAGGGAAACAATTTTTCGGTTTTGACTGTGGTGTGTAAGATAGAGACAACGGCCCTACCTGCGTTGAAGGTTCTCTATTAGGAAGAAACAATGGCTTGCCTGGGACATTGCAGAAGCTTCGTCACTGGAAGTTTTCCAGGACAGGTTAGTCAAACGTCTGTCAAGCAAGATTTAGGAGCAGCTGAGGCTGCTCCAGAGGTGGAAGCAGGACTAAAGGCCTCCTGAGCTTCTTTTCAGGCCTCTGATCTGTCTCTGACGTGACAGTCTGATTGAAAACACCCATTTCTGACAAAACATGAGCAGTGCTTGCCAGAGCCCCAGCAGTTAGTTGTGATCGCCCGCCTAAAACAGAGGAGCTACATCCATGGCAGGAAGGAACGCTTCCACCTTCAATTTCTCAGATGCTGACCCTCTCCCTTAAAAGATTGCGACACCTGAGGGGACGTGTTGAGAAGTAAGCAGGCTCTGGTTAGAAGATTAGACGAATCTGTACGTTCTGGCTAGAAAAGGGGAAGAAGAGAAAGCTTTTCCTTTAAGGAAGTCGTGTTTGGAAAGCAAATACAGCCGTAGAGTTTCAGTCTCGAGCACCAAATGTCTTGCTGTCGGAGTGGAGCTGATAGGCTTTTTCCACATGCCCCCCAAATCGCTCCCTACCTCATCCTGCCCGTCTCCAGTAGCTCCACCTCATCCTGGCCTGTTCCTGCGGACCCAGCCTGCGCAGGCCGCAGCACCCCGTGCTTGGTCACCCGCTCCGCCACCCACAGCTGCTTGCTTCAGACTGACGCTGCAGGTACAGGCTCACGTCAACGTGCCTGAACTACAGGCAGAGTAAGCACAGCGGGGAAGGAAACACGCGCGTACCCTTCAACTTACTGCTCGCTTCAGTTCCTCTTGGGGTAGAAGAAGCAGCGACTGGGCTGTAAAAGCGTTTCCTGTTGGTTTTAAACCTCTCTTGCTCCCGTCTCCTCGCTCCCTCAAGCGTCTTTGTTTCCCGCTAAGATGGTGGCCTGATACGACGAGTACGAGCTGCTGCTTGGCTGTCGCCTCAACCAAACGAAAAATGAAAGAGCGTCTTAATATCACGAGGTTAAATGTGCAAGGCGCAGAGGATCTGGTGAGTGAGGGAGCTGGACCTGCAGCTACAAATGATGGGACAAACTGGGGGATTTCCACCGTGAAGCCTTGGGTTTAGTCTTTGCAGCTTCTCTCCCTGCCTGTTTGTACAAGGACTTTGTATGTAAAAAGTTTGGCCTGTTTCTGGGTTGCACGAGTCAGATCAATAATGAGTCCTAATGTGGTAACAGTTGTCTCATTTTCTGTAACTTCCCTATAATTTCTGGCTGGCTGGTTGAAGTATTACTTTCCGCAGAAGAAGTAAGTACTTACAGAACTAGTTACTGGCTTTCCAGCTGAGGTTGATACCTGTCTGTTTATACAGGGTGAAAATGAGCTAGACATGCACAGCACATCCCAGTTTAGCTTGTGAAAGCCCTCTTGCCCTGCAACGCTTCAGAGGGTTTTTCCATCGTGGTCGAAGTGCCGCACATGTGGTATATTTAGGTTGACTGGGCAACAAAGCTTCTTGGAAGAGTTCTCCAGCACTTTGGCAAGGCTCTGACCGAAGTGGTTGGTGCTGCCTGTTTGTGGCCGCAGTTATCGGCCTGTACACGGGCCGGTTCTGAGCTTTGAGGGTTGTTTCTGGCCGAGGTCTGCAGCATCCTCATGATAGAGAAGCACAAAATGGCGGAGTGTCTCTAAAGGCAAAACACTCTGGCCTTGGAGGCGCTTGTTGAAAACCTCTAGAACCAAATCTGGAAAAGAAGATGCAGTTACGAGAAGGTCTAAACACTCTGACGCTAAAATGCACTCAAGCTGTCACGTGTATGCACAAAGCAGCCGTGTGCGTGGAAGGGATGAGGGGTGGGGAGGGGAAGTGGTTTCCAACCTGTGGTCTGTGGCCTCTCTGGACTATTACTGTTAAGACAATTTGGTAAAAAAAACCCCAACAAACAACACAACACCACACCACACTTTCCTTGCATTCACTTCAGCCAGCCTCAGCTCCACTGGAAACATTTTAGGGTGTGAATACACCCCGATGTAAACATACACATGCAAGTAAGCATACGCAGGCTACTGCTAATACCTTTCACGCAGTCATGGACTCTCGCCTTACTACGTCTTCCTACACATACAGTGATACCAGAGAAAATCAGGCGTGAAAGAGATTTTGGTCTGCCAGGCAGGACCAGTTCTAGTTAATGTGTATTAGACTACATAAGGATTTTTTCAGTCTTTGTATAGTTCATGTAAAAGGTGCCAGCTGTATTTGTGAAGTACAGTGCTGTACGCTGGCATTTAAGCACTGGATGATTAAAATCCCGTTCTGCATACATTGACTTACTTGAGAGCAACGCTACACATTACTTCGTGCGTTCAGCTGATGCTCTTTAGATTAACTCTTGCTCTGTAGGTGTGTAAAGGCACTGTGTTTCTTAACGTACCAGTTTCCATAACAGTTTCTAGTTGAGTTTTTTAGATATCATAAAATAAAGTTATAGGGAATCTAGGAATCATTTTGCTTTGAGGCGGACATGGGATCAAAACTAAGCAAACATGGTATTGAGTTTTCAATGAACTCTTGGCCTTGATTTCCTGGGTAAGTTTTTGTTTCAGGCAGAAGCCGTGAAGGATGCTAGTTTTACATATCTATACTAGTCTCATCTCCACTTCCCTTTCAACTGCCAAGGTCTGAAACTACAAGCCACAGAATGTGATGGTCCAGTTACAAGTCTGTGTGAAACCAAACAATCGACTTGCATGTAATTCTGTTTACTATTTCTTTTCCCTATAGTGAGAGAAACTCATCTGTTCACTTCCTGCCTCCGCCATATGGTGCTGCATCTTGTATACAGCACATGTAGGAACTACTTGGCATTTTGTAAGGAAGGATATTTAATTATGTAAGAGCCCCAGGAGAATTTTACTCCCTTTTAATTGATTTTAAAAAATTATTTTAATTTTTTTTTTTTTCTGAAGCAGCAATGATTTTGCTTGCAAGTACCTGTGAAATGAAGTTTGTTTGGTAGATTTTGGCAACACGATAGCTTTCACTTTGGTACTTTATTTTACTGAGAATAAAATACAACAATAATTTTCACTTCTTTGAAATAGTTTATTAAATAAATGAAAAGACTGGTTAAGCGAGGGCAGTGAAATGTCTTTTTTTCCCAGAGAACTGGAAGAGCTGCTCAAAAAAACCTGTTTTGCAGAAGCCAACAGAGGGCAGCTAAGTTACATACATTTTTCTTGGCAAACTCCTGAGTAAGTGGTCTTTTTCCTATTAAAAGTTCCTAAGATTTTGTGCTGACAAACAAACTCAATGAACCTTCATAATTGTTTTGATTAGGTTTTAGTTTCTTCTCCTTCAAAAGAAATAAAACTGACAAACAGGAGGAAGAAAGTTCTCTGTGACTTCTATCATGCTGTTCATCCTCTACATCCCCCATTATTGTACTACCTGAATATTGCACAGTTTTTAAATGCTTTTAACCTCTCAACAACCAAGGCAAGTTAATAAATGCCCTTTGCTCTATTTCAGGAAGAGCAGAGAGAGTAAGGCCAAGATTCACCATATCTATGTGAATATCTGTAACTTCAATGGGAATTTCATGTAGAATGAAATCCCTGTGTTTCTCCCTGCATCTGGCTTGCACAAGTCTTGCTCAAAATTTCCTAGCAAACATGATAAAGAGAGGAAACCAGAACTCAGAATGTCTGTCCTCAACTTCCTAACCACGGACTGTCCTTTTTCTTTAGGTTTTTCAAGTGATGAGAACAGTGATGAGTGCTCTGTGGCTTAGGTCAGAAGTGCTGCGCTGGATGTTTCTTGGGGATGACGAGGTTACTGCTCCCTGCAGCCGGCTGGTACAACTCCATGTTCTGTCACATCTTAAACGTACTCTGTCAATACAGCACAGGTAGGCTTAAAAACTTTACATAGTAGGATTTGTCTATAAGTTCTTGAACAACATGCCAACTGCAGCCAGATCCTGCGTTACACCAGGATCTGAGGTCTCGTTTCTTATTTTTTGTATAGTGCTAGACGTGGTATTAGCATGTCCTGCATACTTTTTATTTGCATCTAGTTTGATTACTACTGTAGTCTCATTGCTGTAGAACCATCCTTGCGGCATCAATTCAGTGTCTTTCAAAGGAGCATTGGGTGATGAGACCAGGCTCTGTCACCTGTTGACATGGTGGCTAACAGACAGCATAAGACCTGTCTCAAGGGTCCTTTCCCTGCCAACGTGGGCAGAGGTAAGACTTCTTGGTGTACAGGAAATGCATGATTAAGCCAAAGTTTTGTTCTGTTTCTGATGAAAAACATTTAGTTTATTTAATTGTGTGGGCCTTTGCTGGAGCTCACGAAGTGGAAGCTAAACAATGTGCTGGGGTCTCAGGGAGGGAGAGGGCATCAGTCCATGCTCCCAGAGACTCCAAGTGACGTGGTAGCCAAGACTGAATAGGAGTGTATAAATCTCTGTACATCAGAACTTGTTCTTAGAGAGCATGGCTGTAACATGCTTCGAAGCCTAAAGCCATCCACAGCAGGGCTGCCTTGTTCTGCATTTGTGTAGCTGCAGGTGTTCAGGGAGCCTGACCTCTGGCTGGGGCTTTAAGTAGCACTGAAATACCAGTCAGAAATAGGAATAAAATAACTTGATCTGTGTCCTGTGTGGACATAGCTGAAGCCATATGCACAGTCACAAACCAGCCACTGGAAGGGCTACTCAGATGTTGCTGACCCAGGAAGGGACCCACTTAGTGATAGTGGAGACCACAGGCTAAGGCAGTGGCATTCTGTTTTCTGCAGTCTTAAGAAGCTTTTTTCAGATTTCTTTTATCATCGTGACCTGTGGTGGGCACAACCAAGCCTACAGTATCCATGTGGTACCTCATACTCCCGGGGTGAATGAAAAACGATATCATTCAAATCAAAGGAACCGTCCCTGCTTTAACTAGGGATTTGAGTGTTATCTTCATTTATGTACATCTATCACAAATTGGCAAATGGCTTATCTCTGTTCAGTCTGTTCTCTACTGATAGCTAGCTGAATCTCTTTATGGCTGATAAAAAATTTACGCATCTGTCTTCCCAGCATAGCTCTGAAGAGAAGCCCTTTTGCACAGCTGATATGCAGTGCTTTCTGAAGACAGGTTCCTTCAGCATTTAAATGACACTGTCCTAAGCTGTGTAGTGACTTGGGCATTTACAATGCAGCACAAGGAACCCCCAGGAAACAGTGGGAAAAACCTAACAGCGGCAAAACCACATCTGTCACTTTCGCTCCCTCTCCTCTTAAAGTACTTCATTTTTTTTCTCAGCTTACCTATGAATATGCAAAGCTCTGCAGAAAGCTGTGGTTTCTCAGCAGGCCCTGCTTTCATAGTCTGTGCTTCTAAGAACTCTGAGGCAGGAAAAATACCTCCCAAAGACTGAATCAGGATGCTGCAGGGCCTTCAAGAATTATTAGGAATGATGCTGGGGGCATTTATATCTCAGACAAATAAGGAAGAGGGAGGGACATGATGAGCTATAGGACTGAACATATAAGCATAAGGCAGATTTTACACGTCATGAAATAGGATGACAGGGAGGATAAGGCTGTTGCATATTCCACGTGGAGAGGATGTCAGACCGGGAATTGTAATGTCAGCTCACAGAAAGTTGGGAGTTTGCTGCACCAACCAATGTTAACTGTGGGTTGAAGCTGTCGGTCCTGCACCCAGCTGTTGTACGCTGCCTTACAGGAAGCGTACGGGTGTCCCTTGACGCAGCAGCGCGCCAATAAAAAAGGAGGTTTGTTGCTCCCCAGCAGGGGCAAGAAAACATGGACAAACCTATGCTAAATAAATGCCTAAATTTCCTCATTACTGTCTCTCAAAGGGAAGTTCCAGGTTCTGTCACCACTAAGTGTCCAGAAATCCTCAGAATTTTTATAGCTAATACGTGTCAAGAAACAGATTTTGTTTATCTCTCCATATGTAAAATGCACAGGGACGTAATGGTCTTTAAACGCTGAAGTTTTTAACTAACCAAGGAGGAATTGCCACTATTGAATGATACTGGATCTTCTATTCTACTTAAAGTTTACACAGCCAGGGCTTTGCGTGCCAGCATTGCAAAAGACAATTCCCACTGAAATTTGAGAAGCACCAGTCTCTATGTCCTTGCCATTTACTCTCCTTTGCCATTGACTTCCTGTACAAAGGAGTCTATTGTTCGGGTGCCTTACCCACTGCTGCATACATTAATTCCATTCTTTCCCAGGGTTTGCTGTTCCCACTGCCCTTTGCTGGAATATGTTTGAGTTCCTTTCTGCTTTAGCAACAGCCGATTCTGCCAGATGGCTTTCTGTTACGTTTAGGCCAGGTGGTTTTGAAGGACTGTGCTGCATTGAAAGCACCTCCATCACTGTATTTAACATTTCCCTTTCCCTTTCTTCTGGCTTTTCTTCTCTGTGTTTCATTCACTCTTTACAAGTTTGAGTTGTAATTCTAGCAGATTTTATAGACTCAGGGGGCTGACCTATTGCTAAATGGTGAACCTACAGTGAACATGGAGATGCTGACGCTGACATCTGAATCGATAATGACTGATTCTTCGGAATGGTGAGGGTGAGTTCTTCATTGCCTTTGATGGATACTCAGCTAGTGTAAATCACTATACATGTGACGTTAGAAGCATTACATACTGATTTATGCTGGCTGATAGTCTGGAATGTTTGGTTTCTGGAGAAAGAAAAGAATGAGTGGTCATTAAAATTCCCATACTTTTCACTATGAACTCTACTTCCCTGTGAAAATCCTGCACAGAACAGTTTCACCTGCAGTAAGTACTTTTTCCCCCCTCCTGAGCTGTTAATTCCAGCCCTCCGCCCTTTCCATTTTCAGTCCAGCAAGTCATGTAGAGAAGTGATGCATCATTAGACAGTCACACTCTCTTTCTCAGCAGTTTACCCATTTTATTAAAATTAAACTCTTTATATCTTCACTCTGCGTTTAGCATCTGCAGCTAAATGGTTACCATGGGACCATCAATACCTTCTCACTCAGTGTATGTGTTTCCTTGGGGGCTCCAGTGAACTGATGGGTTTTCTCCCTATTTCTGTCACCCTAATTAGGCAGACTAGCACACCATACACTTGCTTGCACTTACAGTAGTAAACACAGTGAAAACCCAGTCTTTGGGGAGGCCATTGGTTTTTCTGAACTTCTCATTAACGTAGCTGTTGAAGTGCTCCATCCACCAAACTGTCTCATCTTTCAGTGGGCTGTACAGGGAGTCCTTCTGCATGTACTGAGAGGTGGGGAAACAGAGCAAAGGGAGGATTAGATTTCTGGCCGTGAAGAGTAACTGTGAACCGGTTTGCATGGCAGACATCCAACTACCCTGAGTTGTTCCAGGCATCTAGAGTTGGGAAGAACCCCCGGATCAACTTATAGAGGTGGAGGGAATAGAGCCCCTCGCTAGCAGAGCTAAACCTGAGCAAATGTGCTGACTCCCTTTGTACATCACTGCCACGGGCAGAAACGTGCCTGACCCACGGGGACATTGTAGAGACAGTTGCCCAAGCATTCTGTCAAAGCGGTGCTTTCTCTCTTTCTCTGTGTGTACGTATGATAGACACAGGTCCAGTGTCTACCTGCCTAGTGCTCTCCTAGAGGAGAGTGCATCTGGGAGAGATGTATGGATGTATTCCCAGAGAAAACCAAGGGGAGAGCTTCTCTCTTCCACCGTGTCGTTAATTCCTGTGTCAGCTGGAGTTTATCGATAATGGGGTATTTACATTGTTCAGCCGAAGGCAAGTCCCCTTTCCCTGTGGAACAGCGGGCCTTCGCTGCAACTCCATCTGTGGGACAGTTGCTGAGAAGTTGCAAAGCTTCTGGTTAGTGATGCGGTCTCTGCTGCCTCTTGTCTTCTGGAAATACAGTAGGAAAATGGCTGATTCCAGGTGGGATGAAAGGGTAGGAAGGGAATGAGAGCAGAATCAACTGTAATTTGAAGAAGTCTGGCCTGTTACCAGCTGCTCCTGTAAATTTTGTTCCCCTCCTCCCAGCAGGAACCCAGATAATTTATGTTCTGCTAATAAACACCTGTCCTTTGTTTAATATCACTCGTGCCATGGGATCCTACCCGAGCACCTGAATTCCCATGTGGATAGCTCTCTAGCTGAGCAAACAAACTATTCCAGGAAAACAAGCGGCATACTGATAATAGCATATATTGCAGGAAGCAGCTGTAATCTGCTGTACTGAACTGCACTTCTACAGGAACGGTAAAACTCCAGCCGAAGTAGGCTTGTCTGATACCTCTCTACTGTGTATTTCGCTAGTTCTCAGAACACAGCATGACATTGGGAGAAGGGCTTTAAAAGCAAACTGTTTTCTTTCTTCCAATTCTTTTAATTGTCTTTCATCAGAGCCAGTTCTAACTACTGAAGGGCCTCGTTTGAAGCAAAACCACAAGTAGATCTGAGCAAAGCAGGCTTCTATTTTGTATAACAAGAGATGTATGGGCATACAAGTCAGAACCGTCTTGTTCTGTTATAGCTCTCATTTGAGAAGTAAAGATGGAGATTTAAGAATGGGGGCTCTTGAAGAACACATCTACATCTTACATCATTATGATTATTGTGTTTAAGCATAACAGGATCATCAAAATCCTTAGCCAAGATTAAGGCTCCTTTGTGCTAGTTAGCTGCAATCAAAGGCGCTTGCCCTAAGAACCTTATGGTCTACAGTTACATGAGAGAACAACGGCAGGAAAAAGAGGTCCACGGAAAGAAACTGTCAGGTTAAGCAGAGAGCTGGTCCATGGCAGGGAACAGAACCTGATCTGGTACTGCTTCTCTTCAGCCTTGTTGCCATGCCTGACCAAAAGCCCACGTCCATTTCCTGGGTGGGTGCATGGATTTTGCACACAAGGCACTTATTTTTAGCCTTTCAAAACTGTCTCTGTCAAGCACACCCTCCCCTTCTTCTGAACTACTTGGCCTTAGTTTACCTAATCGGTCAGATGAACAGTCAGACCATCAGAAGCAGCATCATAATTGTCAGCGGTCAACTGGACATAACCCTGGGCAAAAAGTAACACGTATGCTGCTGTGCAGGCAATGAGGAGGTAAGACTGGACATCAAACTTCTTCCCTTCCAGGAGCAGCGGCTGGTAAATATACCCGTCAGAGCAGTGCTTCAACACACGTCACCAACCAGCAGCCATAACACATGGCAATTCAGAGCTCCACGAACCCCCAGGCAGTTCGTTTCACACCACAGAACTGACCCGTTTGGCCCTTCCCCACGGTGGCTCTGCGGCAGCGGAGGGCGCTCGTGGGAGAGGAATGCCAACCGCTCCTTCCACAAGGAGGGAGCAGGAGGTAATTAAAGATTTACTAACTTTTACTGGAGAATATACAAAGTTTATGTCTGAACACAAAGAGCCCTTCATACAGCACCATTGCTTTTATTGCTAGAGTCATGTAACCTGGGAATTGTTTCCCTTTATCATCAAAGGTTGCTGGATGTCTACATAAATAACAAGGATGTACTGTTAAAGCAATCGATGGCAACAACAGTTTTCAAAGGAATATGAAGCCTCATTCTTCAGACCATAAGCTATTCCTCACCGATAGATGAGATCTAAAAGAGGGTCCAACCTCTTCTTCCCCTGGCACTGCTGCTTGTCCATGTCAAAGACCACATATTGGTCTAACTAACGCCCTTGGTCTGGTTTTGTCAGGCAGTCGTCGTTTTGCTCCATATACTGTCCGCTGCATAAACCTGGTCCAGCCTATTGCAGAAAGCCTGTAAGGTCATCTTTCCAGTTTACCATTTTAAAAATCTCTCTTACCCTTTTCAATGAGGCCAACCATTCCTTTGTTATGAAAAGAAGTGTTTGGATGAATGTAAGCAGAGAATATTGCTTGCTTTGACTAGGGCAGCTTTGGAAAAGGTTGCTGTGCAGTGTTTTCTCTTGCAAGATAGAGATGCCAAGCCACAATAGCAGAATGTCAGGGGAATGGCACAAGGGTCAGCGTGAGGAGCTGGTATCATCGCTTTGCCAGGACATGCAGCGATCACTACATGTGCTTTTGCCATGCCAATACTACAGTGTCGTCACGAGTGTATCACACTGTCCTTGCTGGCATGTCATGCCAATGCCAGGCAATGACATGCATATACGGGCACCTTGAAGTTGAGAGTGCTCTGTATGCCTAGCTGTGTACACCAAAGGCAGCATCAAAGGCATCTGGGAACTGCAGCTCCTAGGATAAATAATGAAAACATCTGTTTTGCATTTCTCTTTGAAAGTTTTATTCACTCATCTCAAAGCACTGAAATGATTTAATTATAATGCATTCCTCAATTGAGGGAAGGACACAGAGGTGAAGTGAGTTGTGTAAGAGTGAGCAAGTAAAGTTCAGTAGCTGCAACTGTTCTCATGATTTCTGCTGCCTTATTTTTCCTCTCTTTTTTTCTGCTGTTCTGTTACTCTACAAAACATTCTAGCAGTGGCTGAAGGGGTGTATATTCTATAAAGAAGAACCTTCATGGTACTTTTGTTCATGGAAGGAATACAGAATAAAACAACCCTAACCCAAAGTTTTAGTGACTACTAGCCACTGCCTGTTGATTGAGGTATAGACTTTTGCAGCATTGAGGCAGGGTTAAGAACATATTTGTGAGGCTTTATTCGATTGCATGGAACAGATATTGTAGCTGTACAATTTGTAAAATGCTAGCTTTGTATAAGAAGCTGGGATAATATCCAATTTAAATTGCTTTGCACAAGGCTTTATGTATAGCATTCATGTACAGAACTGTAGCATCTGGCATTTTGAAGTCATTCTTAAATTTCCAGACAAAGGTATATTCAAATCTTTCTGATGACAAAGATCTACGTTAAAATGACCGAAGTGCAGATGCAAGACAGACTAACCAGAGAAATAGCCTCTCTCCCACAAAATGGAATCTCATAGGTTGATGAGATGTGGTGTAACCACATTGAATACCTATGGAACAATTCAACTCTCTGGGGCCCGTGTGCTTAATCAAGCACACTACTCACGCAGGAATTCCCAGGCTTTGGTCTCTACCTTTGCACTATTCTTGCCTGAGGGTCGTGGTGTGGCACTTTCTTATTGAATAGGTATTCCTCAGTGCTGTGGAGCTTGGCTTGGAGGGTGTTGACAGCAGCTGGATTTTTAAGCAGGAAAATTCCTTGACCTTGGTTAGACCAACTTGGTTTGCAGATCCAAATCTGTTCTTCTGCAGAGAGAATGAGTCTATTGTAGTAATGTGTGTGGTATGCAACACCGATGTGCCCATTAGGGGGCTCTGAGAACTGCTCACCTGAATGTGTGTGTATGTATATACATACACATGCATATAGATGTCCATTGTTATTACTGTGTATGCTTTCATGAACATTTTAGAGGATCACAGAGCTATTTAAATTGGTTGCCACCATGATTAAGACAATTCACCTTTGCAAAGCTCAGCAAAGGCATTTATATCATCTTTGAAGTCCAGGAGAAAAGCTTCTGGGAAGAATTCTTCCATCTTCAGTAACCTATGGTAGAATCAAATACAAGTTGAAAACTCTATCCAGAACATTCATTTCTCTGTTACTTTCAGAAAGGATGGTTGCAAGTAAAAACTTAAGAAATAGCTTAAGGAAGGAGCAGAAATGAGAAGAAGCTTCTCTCATATTTACAGTGTCTATGGCACAAGAAGTTGTGGCCTTTCCCGTAGAACGATGTACACAAAACAGGGGAATTACAATGACTGTTGTCTTTGGAGGACGTGGCACTCCTACAACTCCAGGCATAGAAAAAGAAGTTCTGTCTCTGACATATGTACTTCTGGGAAAAAAGTGATTTTTCTAGAAGATAAGAAAGAAGTAAAACTCCATATACTTTGTGTCCTGTACTGTTATGCATCGAGAAGAAACTGGTCCTTTATTTATGTGCTCTCACTTTCTGTTGGCATGTTTCTGGTTAAGGTTCAAAGAGGTGAGAGTTCTTACTTGGAATTAGAGCTCCTACTGATCTTTCTCATCATCTGCTTTTGCTCTCTCAGGCAACATAGAAGTCCTGTCTTACTGGTGAGGGCTCTGCTCTCAGGAATCTGATAGAGAAGATGTTCATCTTTATGAGAGAGAAAAAAAAGCTTGCCCTCATTGTCCCATGCAGCAGAATCTGCAGGATGAAGCTTTTTCACCGTTGACTTTCACCTATTTGCTTGAGGGCAGTAGTGACAACTCACGGAGCAGTGAAATCACTTGCTGTAATGTGTTTCTGTCCAACCTTGCAGCAGAACAGATCGACCTGATGGGACTTCATGAAATAGCACGTCCCTTGACCACTCCAAAGGTGTTACTGCTGTCGCACCATTCCAGCTGCAGAATTGCGTTGAAACGTATCTGCACCGCTGTGCGTTGGGCCAGCCGCTGTCTGGCCGCAAACGGCCACCGCGTCGCCATCGGGGCTGGCGAGGGGAAAGGTGGGTGCTGTGTGCGGGCTGGTGGGGAAGCGGTAACACCCCCCCTCTGCCACAGGACAGCCCGCAGCTCTGTGCCCTGATGCGCAGGCTTGCCAGGACACGGGTCTGACCCACTCCCAGAAGTAAGAGAATCACCCCTGGGGCTGTGCTTGGGGAGACGTGTGTGTTCTGCGAAGTACCGCTCTGAGGGAGCCAGCCAGAGGCACCGCTGCGGGGCCCTGCCAAGTCAGGGTGCCCTGATGAGGCAAAGGGCAGAGCGCAATTCAAAAGGGCGCTTGCTCACACAGCGGGGTCGTCTGGCTTTTAGCGACTCTATTCTCCCTAGACAGAGACAGCTGGGCCTGCGATGTGTGGGGTGACCCCTCTTGAGCTTCCTTCACTTCTGTCTTCAGGTGCACCTTTCTGTCCTTTTCTCCTCTCCCCACCTCAGCTGCGGCGAGGGTCCCTGAACGTGAGGCACCCTCCGTCTGCGAGGCCTAGATGGTGCCAGAGCAGGCCGCGTGCTGCTCCCGCGTCCGTCCTCCGGCCGCCTGCGCTCAGACCCAGAGGGGGAGTGCCGCATTTCAAAAATGATTGCCATGCTTTGTGTCTAAATCTCTGGACTGCTCATCTCGCTACATTTAGTTCAACGGTACCTTTTCTCCCAAAGCTGTTTTCTTGTCCAAAACCCTTTCTTTAATCACCATAGCAATCCAGCTCTGATGTCCCCTCGGAGGTCTGCCAAGAAGTTGAGGTTACCTGTTCCTCCTACTCCCAGGTGACCTCCCCTGCCCTGGGAGTCACAAGTCCAGCATCCTCAGGTTTTTCCCACTGCCCTCTCCCACCTGAGGCCCACAGGCACCTCTGCCTTCTTTGACGCGGCAATAGATCTCTCTCGGCGCTTGATTTCACACCATTTCAGAGCATAATCCTCCCTTCTGTTGTCATAGATACGCTGCCAGCCTCTGCCCTGGCAACGGATGCTCACGTTGCATATGGAAAAGAAAACAGCAAAGTAGTCTCCCTTTTCTTAACAAATACTTAGTTTACTCATATCCCTTGAACTCCTAATGACTTTCTCTGGGAGCCTGACCTAACGCACCCAGAGGTCCCTGGGTGGGGGATAAGGTGGGCAGCGTTAATTAGAATGGCTGCTAGTGGACCTGCTGCTCTGAACTTGAGAGAGGGGAGGGAGTAACTGAGGATGTGAAGAACATGGTGATTCAGCAGCTCTAATGAGAACTTGTACCATTTCAGCAGGGTTTTTCCGATCAGGATGCAACTGGTACCCATGGAATAGGAATGGTCAGGGTCCAGTCTTAATAAGGAACCTCTCTGCTGAGGAGCTCGGGGAAAGATGACAAGGAGCGATAGAAAAAGCTGTTTGTAGACAGAACTACGGAAACACAGCAAGGAAAATGCTGTTTGCAGCAGAGATTCTGTGGTTCTTGCTGGTGACAACATCTAGAGAAGAATGCCAATATTCCGTAAAGAACTCAGAAAGGAATGAATGGAACTTCTGATCTGACAATTTTTCTTGGGCAGAAATCTCTTCTTATTTTTTGCTTGTTTTACATTTAGCACAATGGAATGTTGATCAACAACAGTGGTTCCTAGCTCTAGTGATGATGCTAGCAGATTTGCTACATGGTGTAGCTAAGTGATTTCTGAATAGCCCTAACAGAGAAACTTTCATTAAACAAATAGAAGTATTTTGTTTCTTTGCAAAGATGTAGTAGTTAGCTACTTTGCCACAGGTGGCCTTCCAGAGGATAGTTTCTGTTTGAGTTATCTTTAAATAGTTCCCCATGTGTACCACTCCAAAAAGACAGCAAATAAAAGGAAAATTATTTGAGACCGATGGAAAATGGATAACTTTGCATGACTTCATATATGGTCATACTACTGTTAATATGAGTCTGCTGAGAGGACCTACTTACAGCCCAGCTCCATTAGATCCACTGATACAAAAATATGGTCCTGGTCCAATTGGTACTTTCAGTATCTCTTCTTCTGGCTGTTTTTCTTGAGGGCGTGCCTTACCCTGTGTTCTATTCCTATTAGACTTGGCTTTGTCAAGCTTCACTTCAGAATTGGTAGAAGTAGCTGCAAAATTGGAAACTGAGAAACTTCCGATGATCTGGGATCTTCTCCATAAAATCCACATCTAGAAAGACAGCTGCTATGAAAGAAAATACTGTAATGTAAGGGACCGCTTCAGTCGGTTTTATAGCCATCACTAGGGGCATTGTCTTAAAACAATTCAGAAATTACTGCTAATCTAACCTGGTAGCAGGTACCATGGTATATTAAAGGCAAAACCAGGAAATACAATAAAATATGTAGCAGAAGGGAACATTCCAACCAGCCCTAGCCTATCAATGCTAAATGGCATTCTCTTACTTGGCAGACCTCGGCTGCACAGGACTTTCTCAGATATCTTGTATAGGTGGGTCTCGGTTCTGCCCTAAGCTGGGCATAGATCGTTCCAGCTATCCAGGTGGAAAGCTGGGAGTGGCTTTGGGAGAATCTGAAAGACTGCAAGGTCTAGAGAGGTGTGGAGAGGTACAAAGGGAGAAGGGCAAGAAAAGCCTCCTAAGAAGCATTAGCCATACACTATACATTGAAAGAGATGTTCTTTCAGCTGTTAAAGCCTATAGGAATTTTGGCATGCCCAGGATGTGACAGCTCTGACAGGCAGCCACCAAGTGGAATGGCACACGTAAACTGTGGTGACAATGACTGAAGGGGTGGGAATGGGAAACACCCTGCTTCAAATTGGTAATGAGCCATCTCAGGCTTGCAATGGTTCTGTTACTTATTTGCAGATCCCAAGGCTCAAAAGCTGGTGAATTTGTAGGAGATAAGTGTTTTTCAGTACAAAGTTAATGAGATCTCCCTAACCAGTAAGTGCTGCTTGGTTATTTGTGGAGGATAATGTCAGAGCTTGTATCTAGCTTTAGCAGTTGTGAAGAACTTTTTGGCCTTCTATGAATGATAAACTAAACTGAAAACGTCACTTCCAGATCTTCCTCTGTCAAGAGGTTCCCCTGTATAATACATAGCAAAAGCCTTTCTTTTGCAAGGCAAAGTGAGACTGCATCCCCATGTTTTAGCCATATTTCAGGTTGACACAATGACATTATAGAACATAAATGAGATGAAGGACATTATTAGATTGGAACTTGAACCACATTTGCATATGAATGAAAGAATGGCCAGTAATGGGAAATCTTATTTTAATATGGCTGCTGGTAAAGACCTTCAAAAGGGCAAACCATACAGTTTCAGAAGTGGCATCTGATGTAATGATGTCATCAGCCTCAAAATTATTGCTAGATTTATCATCCATTAGCTTGGTCTTAGCAAGATGGTGCTGGTTTTGGTCTGACTTCTTGGCTGGTAACTCATAGGAACCGTGAGTCTGGCACTTGCTTCCAGAAGAGTTCCTGACTCCTTATAACTAGCATTTGGGATATTGATACCCAAATCACTGGCTCCCGACCTACAAAAAACTTACATAGGTTTAATACTTCCAGTGGCTGAGAAACTCTGCCTTTGGGGTTTTTTTCAGCTTGGCTATGCACAAAATATTTGGGAACAGTAAAGTCTGTGAATAGAAGAAAAAGTCCACTCTGTCCTAGTTCTGTTCCTACTGGAATGAGGTGGTAGCAGGGAAGGAGAGAGCAGGAAGCAAGCATTTGACAAGACTGAAGTTATCTACACTTTGGACTGTTCTTTTATTGCTATTTGTTACAGTACATCCTGTGATCGCATGAGTAGAAATTTCCATCTCAACGACAAAACTCTTTTGACTTAAGTGGAGTAAAGGTATTGGGCATTGTTATCTCTCATTTTACAAGCTCTCGTTTTATGTCCTCGTTGCACTCCACCTATGAACACAGGTGCAGTCCACCAGGACTCTGTGCCCACAGTTATTGCGTTTCCCAGCAGGCTCCCACACCTGGTTCAGTTTGCTTTGGAATAAAGGAAGTAGATTTCAAACTCTTTGAGGGGGGACTTGCTTTAAATTTCTGCTTCATGTAGTACTTGGCACCAAAGGGTTCTGACAGTAAAAGCCTTAACATTGTTAACAAACTGCAGCATTATCAGTGCTGATCCCTGGACTCCTGCCTTGAATTTCCTCCTTAAATTAAAACCAAAACAAACCAAAAAACCCATACTAAACAACCAGTTCAAACAAGCCAGGGCACAACATCCGTGATGGAGAACACTGCCTCGGCAATGTCTTGGAACCAGCTGAAATGCGCTTTTCCCACGATGAATTTCAAGCTGCCTGTTGCTGGTGCTGTGGAGCCGAGACTCCGCTTGCTTGTTGCAGGATGGTGGGACGGCCGCAGTGGGGAGGACGCTGCAGCGGAGAGCAGTGCCCGGCTCCTTGGCTGCCGTCACATTGTGCCAGCACAGCCCAGACCAGGCAAAAACACAACACGCTCTGGCTTCCTCCAGCAGAGGCTGTCATTAGCAACTCAGGCACATTTTTTGAACAAACTCTTTGAACGTAGCTCAAAGACAGCGTTAACGTGTTACGCGCATCAGGCGAATCAAAAGACGGGCAGAAAAGTAGTACAGCTCAACTGTTTCCTAGACCCGATGCATTTTATGAAAAGGTTGTACCACGAAGCGGTACCACCCCTCCAGCTACTGGTATCTTCCACAAGGGAGGCTGATCTCTCTCCTCTGCCTTAGCACGGTAACAGTGCTGCTGTTACTCTGATCTGGGAACGTAAATACTTATTTATCTATTTTTAACACTTAATTGCTCACTCATACCTCCTGCTAGAGCTTTTGGCTCTTTTATTGTCTCTCTCCTTGCCTGGATTGCTAAGAAATTAACCAATTTTAAACAGTCCCATTTATCCCGAGACATGGACACATGAAATATCCTGCAGTGCTTGAAGTGCTGGTAAGGTATTCTTCCATTAGTCTGAACACGTACTTGTCTCTCCCTCTCTAATCTTTATACAGAGACCCAGGGGGTGGGAGCTTTTTATCTTATTTTCTGTCTAATTATGAAATCTCCCAGTATTAAAGATGAACCTTCATTTCATTGACTCTTTTGACATGTACTATTTAAGCCTGAGTCCCCTTAGTCTTCATTTGTTTGTGTGTTTTGCATCCTTTCATGGCTTAGTATTAACGAGGTAAGGAGGCACATGGACGCGGGGGTTATTCCCATTGCCTGATTGCATAAATTTCAGGCAAGGCCCTTTTCTCTTGTTTATCAGAGGTGGGATTAGATGCGTGTTGGGACTTGAGCTCTTAGGACAGGCTTGGCTTGCACAGCTGATCAGCAGAGAGGAGTGGATATTTCAGTGGCTGAGTGTGTGCATCTGAACTCAGTTCTGCGTTGCCCTGTGAAAGGGACTCTCTCTGGCCAAAAGGTACTTGTGGTAGGGAGGGGAGAGACCTTGGGGAAACAGTCTTCTAACTTGTCACATAAACTAGCAGCATGAAATTAAACAGTATGATTCCCTTCAAGAGAGCCCACACAGAGACTGTCTTCACACTGGGTGCAGCCAGTAAGTTGCATTGCTTGAGACAATTTTTAGTTCGGCTCATTAATTTATTTGGGACTGTGTTGGCAGTGTCTGTATAAGCAGCTCCCATCTAATCTCAGCTCCTCTTTCAGTGCACATGGAGATAAACACACTGTCAGGGAGATGCAGTCTGCTTTGTGTCATTTGCTACCAAAAGAAAAAAAAAAAAAGCAGAGCTTGGAACACAGAACATCCTTTTTCCCTTTTCCATGTACATGAAGGTTCAACAGAATAATAGTTGACTGATATCTCTATAATGCAGAGTTTAAATCTAGCTGAAATTTTCAGTTAAGAAAGCTAAATGATCTAATCATCTTCCTAAAGACAAGCATTGCCCTAAGGATTACCTCTGTATTAAAAATGTTTTCATTTGAAACAAATCAAAATATTTTTACTGCTAATGCACAGAGCAGAGTTCAACAATGAATAAATCAGAAAAATAATACTGTTAGTTTTGTCACTGAAAGATTTGTGGTATTTCAGCCAAATTATCTCTCCATAAAAAAGTAATGATTTCTTTTCAAAGGAGCTGCTTGCTAATGGATAGCTTGTATTTTTCTTCGTGTTTTCAGCAAAACACTTAAAACGTTACTATAAAATATTTTAATTTCACTAGATATTTGTCAGCCAGTATCAATAACTTCTGTCTTGAATTATTTTAGAAGCAAAGGGATGGGCTTGTATTTTCACAGGGTTTAAATGAAAACGGTGTAAATTACGTGCAATATGTCTGTAATTGATGCTGTAAGTTGGTGGCCAGCACTTTGGCTAGTATAAGAAGATATAACTCCCTTGATACTGGCATCAGTTGAGAACCTGGTCATAGGACTCGGCACAATTAACAGCTAAAAACAAGGACACAAGATTCACCTCCATCAGCTAATAAGGATCCATCCTATTGTTGATTACTTCCTTGCATCATGGGTTTGGTGTTCTTTTTCCTCTTGGTTAGCACAAAGGCCTGACCTGCAAAAGGAACGATCATCGTCAGCCACTTTGCCAGAGTCATGAGTGATCCAGGAAAGTCTGTAAGATGTATTTTTCTCTTTGTCATCTTTTGCTCTCTTCATCCTAGATGCCATTTTTCACCATCTTCTGTGTTTTTTTTCATTTCTTCAGAACCTTTATTTTGACATAGTTGTTTAGCTGGGAATACATAGGCTCTACTTTCTATCTACAGCTTCTTATGGGTGGTCTCTAGTGATAAGCTTGTTGGTGACTGTGCTGGGGATCTGAATGCTTTTGTATCTAATCTTTGTGCTTTTTCTATTTCCTCCCCCTTGATAGTACTCAACGTAGGTCTTGAGTTGCCTTGTAAATTTGCTGTAAGTAACTGTGTACTTTCCCTAAGTCTGCTGCCCGTGGGGGAGCAATGTCCAAGAGCTGCTTTCAGATACATCTGGTATTCCTTGTCTACGGCATCTTCAGGCTCTGGTTGGTCAGCCTTGGGATAAAAGGCAGGCTTTTTTTCAGGAAGCTTGAAAGCTGAGAACCATTTTTTGGTTTTGTAATACAGATGAAAACAACAAATGAGATATTCTATCTGGAGACAGAAGCCATAATCCTGGATAATTGCTGGACAGGTTAGACAGAATATTTTTAGCAAGTTTCATGCTTGGAATAGTCAGTTGTAAAAAAGGACTTGTTCTGAGTCAAGGCTCAACTATTTTGTAGGAAGGATGCTTACCGTAGAAAGCATAGGGCAACTGAAACAGCTAGAATTAGAGAAGGAGATACATATTTGCTACTTTTACTTAAAAGCAAAAGCAAAATAGTCTAAGGACACCAAAGAAATGGAGCATGCATACTGTGTACTTTAAAGCCCATAAGTAGGACCAATGCAAAAGTGCTAGTTACTGTAAGGATTCTTATGTAGGAAGATATAATACAATAAGCTAAACTATAATACTGAGCTACTGAGTCTACAGTTAGATATATTAGATATCTATGTATCTATATATATCTCCTATTACAGACTGTCCTCCCCCACAGTCATTTCTTGGAGTGGGTGTGCAAGGTGGACAAGCACGTCAATGTCACTGATTCATGGTGTTTGTGGCCGAGTCGCAAAGCGTTACAGTGCCGGTTCCCCTATCTGCAAGTGTGAGTAGTAATTGCGTAATTGCACCTGGGTAGAACTGGAGTTCTCATTTTGTAGTACAGTCAAAGACTGACTGTTCAGCTCCATTTGTTTAGATGGAGTTTTATTTTCAGTTGGAAGCTGAAGACCCCTGCAGTTTCCCATGACATGACATCTTAAAGAAAAAGAAGCTGTCTCAATAAAATCTGAAGTTTAGAGAAAGGCAGGTGTGGTGGAACCTCAGGGCACCTGCCTTTCTCTAAACCTCAGTCTGGCAAAGTCACAAGGGGAATTAGAGGAAAAAGGGTTCTTTCAGACTCCACTGGAAGGTGAGGAGTGGGGGTTGGCATAACACACAGCAGCTGCTACCCAAAAGAGTCTGGCAGAGGGCTTTTGCCAGACAGCAGGATGAAGCTCCAAGATCCCCTGAAGAGTGGCAGGGAAGAAGAAGCTGTTCCTCTAACAACACTCTCACCCTCAGACTGGGAGGCATCCTGGCAGGGGAAGAACTGACAAGAGTTTGTAAAGTGGGGATTTGTTAAGCTTGGGTTAGGGTCCTGAGTCCGGCACAGTGCATGGAGCAAAGGCTGCTCTGGGTGGAGCTGTAGATACAGAGGGAACATGCTGAGTAGGGAAGAGGACTGGTAAGTGGTGTTTCACGTTCAGGTGGGTTTGCGTTTTCTAATCCAGCTGCGGTAAGGAGTCTTGCAGCACTTCCTCCTGCACTCAGAATGCACAGGTCAGAAAAGGAGTAAGGCTCAAACATGTCATTGAAAAACACAAACAAACAAATCCTCACCATTGCTGAGGAGATACTGAGTTTTACGCTCCTCTTTCAGTTGTCCCTTCTGTGGTGTCAAACTCAAAAGCAGAAATCTTCCTCTCAGCCAAAACCAGCTCTTCTGTTCTGCTGGCATTCTACTATTTGCTTGTTTCTTATCCCAGCTTCTTCCTGTAGTTTCATTTTAGGATAAATGCTTCTCTCAAGTTTCTCTTCTCATGTTGTTGAGCTCTTACAACATCAATTCCCTGTGAGGCTGAAGGTATTGAACTGAGCCAACAACTGCTTGTGAGGAACTAGCACACCCCATGGCCTCACAACTTGTGTGCGCCTTTGCATCCACGTACCAAGTTGTATGGAAGTTATTTCACACACTCTCCTGGATAAGTAAAAGGATTTTAAAACAGTAGAAAGAAAAGTCTGCAGTAAGTGAAAAGCCTCCTCCTTATGTCTGTTTAATGATGTATGTCTCTAAAGCACCTTCTTAGTGACAGGTACTAATACATACAGTGATGATGATAAAGAGATGGTGCTGCTGTATCCAGAATTTATGCAAAGCCTTTTATATCAAAGAACAACGTTTTAGGCATCATCTTGTTTAACTGGAACGGTAATACCTAGTTGTGCTGCAACAACTCAACAAAACAGTTTGGTGTTTTTACTAAAATGTGTCTGATGGCAGCAGGTTGCTCAGTTTTGGTGATCTGATGAGATCTCAGAGAGGAGGCTCTGAGGATTTGTCAAGTCATGTTTGGAGTAAGGGCCTGGAACATTCACTCCAAATACCATAATAGAGATGCAAATGCTCGTTTAGCTTGTAAGTTGGCACTGCTGTTGTTAGATGACACAAAATGGGTTCAGCATCTTACTGAAAAATCACTCTGTACTGTATCTCCCCGGAGATGAGAGAGGCATTCTGTACAACCACAACTTCTTGCCTTTTAGCCCCTTCTTTCAGGGGCTAAAACCATATCTTAAGCTAACACCAAGTAATGGAAATTCTAACGTTTGCGCGTCAGTCTCTAAATACTTTAGCAGAGCCTTAACTGTTCTCTGCCCTGCCTTCACTTCAGAGAACTTGAGTTGACTTCTAGCCAGGCCTTCTTCTAGAACAGCTTCTAAAGAAACAAACCATCCTGTGATGGAGCGGATTTGCGCTCCGGAAGAGTACAGACTGCCTTATTTCATTGACTGAAGAATGGTGGGTTCGCAACAGCAAGTGTGGCTCAGAAAAGCCAGCCTGCTTCTGCTTTGCATACCTGGGGATTCGCTGTGCCTGTCTGGGAGGGTCGGAAAACCTTCAGTGCCATAAACACAGGCTGATCCCCTAGCAACGGCTGCCTGGCTACCGCTGGTAATCGTGCAAGCTGTTGAAAATGCAAAGGGATTTCTACAAGTGTGTGTGTGCTTTTCGACGAAGCTCTCCAGTGGCAGTGTTACAGGAGGGCTGCTGAGCAAACCGGTGGGTGTATCAGAGTAGAACTGCACAACAGAAAAATAGGAAAACCAGTTCAGTTCTCTGACCGTCTGCTGGCTGGCACGTTTTTGCTTACTCTTCTGTGGCTTTCCTCAAGCCTTCTAAAGGTCAGGCTTCACCTCTGCGGGAGACACCCTTCTCCTGCCACTTGCACTGCTCCGGTAGCAAGCCAGCAAGTCTGATTTCATTCTCTCCAGTGCACAATCGCCAATAGCACAACAGGTCAAAGACATGAAAATATATACTTTGTCTACAGTGTAGTTTTCCTTTCTGTGGTAGAGTTTGCACAGCTCGGTACTTTGTTGGACTTCATTAATGCTGAGTACTGGTGTTGGTCCGGTGCAGCGTGCGCTGCCAAATTTGCCAAGGCTAAATCAAATCAAGACTGGTAACAGGGCAGAATTAGTGTCCTAAGTCCTCATAAGTCCTTCTGTTTCTTTAGTGAACAGAGGCGAATCCTTCTGCAAAGTTCTGCAGAGCCAAAGGCACCGGCTGCGGAGGCCCTCGAGAGCCAAGGTTGCTGCACCAGCAAGTGTACCCGTGCGATAGAAGTGGATCTGTAGGCAGAGGGAGTGCGTAACGTACTGTAACGTGTGTGCTGTGGACACCAGATCTCCGGTGCCATCCATTATCGGTGGGACAGGGTTGGGTGCCTTCCCTGGTTCAGCTCCGTCCACACAGAATCCAGCCTGTGAGCTCAGAGAGCACCCGAGAGCATGCTGAGGAGGAAGGAGCACGATATTCCTGTGAAAATGGCAGGCCAGATGTGATCAAAAGCACACCTGCAAACTCACCTAGAGCCATTAAAAAAGACAGTGGCAACACTGTCAAAACACAGCTCACACTGATGCAAAATGACATAAATTCAAACGTATTTTAAAAAGGGGGAACAAGCTCATAATAGTGTGAGATAACTGCCAAATAGAGAGATTTCTCTTGGAAGACCCCCTGTAATTGGTTATTGAATCCCTTGAATAGTTTTACTGTGTCACTAAGATGCAGCTACTGGTGGGCTGAGCCTATAATAACCCAGAGATTAATCTGGTGTAAAGGAATGGAAAAGAAAGGAAAAAATAGAGGAGAAGAGAGAGCCCTGCATTCCCCTCTGCATCCCAAACCTCATAAGGTCATACATGTGTTTCAGGGAGTCTGAGGATGCTGGGATAAGTATGGAAAAGAAACAACTCAATGGTTTTGGCTAAAACGAAGTTCTAGCCAAATGGAGTGCATCCGTTGCCAGTTTTATGACTAAAGGAACCATTTTATGACTTTGACAAATCACTGTTTCTATAGGAGCCTCTCCTCCCGCACATTTTTGTTTTTATTAGACCATTAATTCTCTGAGTGCAGTGAAAACTGGCTGAAACAATGGGACCTTGATTTTTTCAGGCAGCTGCTGTGTACTACCACACTTGCAATAATAAAGGATTTTGACACTTATGGAGCCTCAGCCAAAAATGTAAAGATAGAAAAGCTCATTTATGGAGTCCTAAATGCCTCTCTCTCTCTCTAGATTTTTCTGTCCTTCAGATGCAGGAGCAAAAAATAAGGCGGGGGTTTTTTTGGTGACCTCAGCTGGATATGCACGAAGAGTAGGTCATCACCGGGGTTAATATCAGAAGATAAAGTTTGGAAAGGTCTGCATTTACTGCCAGGCTTTCATGCTTCCAGCTGCAGACACAAGAGTTCAGTCATTGTCCTACTTCTGCCACCTCTGCCAGCAGCAGCTGAGATGCTGAAATCCCCTTCCAGGGAACGCCGGCAGCTCCTCGCAATTAGAACTGCAAGGGAGGAGGGATGAAAACCCAGCGGTAAACCCGTGTTTTCTTATGTGGCAACTCCCCCAGCCCCTCCACCCAAAAGGGATGAGAAAAGTTGATGGAGGTTGGAATTTGGCTCCGATTCAGGCTCTCTCTGGGTTGGCCCTGCATCCTCCGCTGTGGACATGCCAAGCCAGTGTGAACGCTCTGGCACTCCTCCCTCGCGGTCACAGCGACCTTCAAGAACGTTCTCTGTATTTTCCTGTTCGTGCACAACGCCTCTGATCAGCTCCAGTGCTCACGCAGAGCCAGTCAGGGTCCTGTCCTTGCCTTACCTTCAACCTTCCTGGATTACCTCTCATGGCCAACCCACCCAGCCTAATCTCTCTGGTCACACAGAGAACAGCGGGAGTGGGAGCGCGGCCGTGTCGCAACCTGCGGCACTGCAAATACTTTCAGCAAACGTTACACCCTCTAGGAAATATTGCCTAATTGTTGGAGAAGGGGAGAGGCCGACAGTTGCAGAGTTAAGGGAAGCATTTCATTCATCTGAGACGTTGGTGTGCGCCGCTTCAGTTTTCCTCTGCGCCCAGTGAAACGAGACGTTCCTGAGAGACTCGCCGGAGAAGCAATTTGCCCTGTGTTCCGAGATCCTGCCGCAGGCTGTTTTAAATGCCCTTTGGACACCTCTTTTCCCACCCTCTTCTGTTTGACTCCCTAGCGCTAAGCACGTCATTCCAAGGGCGCTGGAGGTTTTCCTTTGGATGGGAGGGGGCAGGGGCATTCCCCACCTCCCCTCTTCCACCCAGCTGCCTGTTTACACGGAACCTGCATGAATGCAGGAGGCCTCTCAAAACGGAGTGTTGTAGAACTTGACCGGTATGTTTAAGAGTCATTAGAGTAAGAAGTGACACAGCGACTGTGTAATCCTTATTATCGTGGAAAACCAGGCTCCAAAAATACCACGCAATAGAAAAGAGTGTGCACTGCCACCACAGGTAAAGCTAGAGACAGTGCGGGTTTTATTCGAGGTGGTTCTTCTGCCAAAGAGTTTCTGTGACCGGATTAGCTATACAAGCAACATTTGAGCCATCTGTTTTGGGAATCAGACCGTGGGACAGCTTGCTGCTGCATTTGGTCTGTTGTTTAAGTGCATAAAGTTGGAAAGTTTTGATGTGAGATGTCCATTTGCGTTCCTTATTTCTGAAAGTCTTATGGGATCCATACAAAATACAAGTATGACAAAATAGTTCCTTGGCTATAAAATATATCGAGATTTATATAAGAAATATATTTCAACTATAGAAGATGCAATAATAAGGTTATAATTCTTTTTCAAGGTTCTCATGAAATCCAAGCTACAAAAGCAAGGAGCGCTGTGTAAAACAAAAACTAGTAAAAATTCAAATATTAAACCACAGGAAATTCCTTTAAAAAAATAAATGTTCTACATCATTACTTATGCAGAACCTTGAAGCGAGCAACTGAGCCTTGCTATTCAACAGCCAGGAAAACTATGGAATAGAGAGCTCACATCACATATCAACACATGCTGCAGGTAGAAAAGGCAGCGAGTCTCAAAGGGTCTGAATTTTTCTAGTTTTGTAGCCACCTAATGGACTGATTTCACAAAGCATACTGTGGAAGGACGCAAGCTATATAACCACATGGTAATGTTTTCTTGCTGAAGAAAACAATCTCGGCTTTACCGCAGGAATATTATGCTTTTTGATGTGTGTCTCTGTACATAGGTGCAGTCTGAGGACAGAAAACTACTGTTTCAGTGGCTTATGAGAGATGCTTTAGCAGCTCCTGATCCCGATCGTCCCGGTGTTCTGGTGAGCAGCACTATTCCATCCAAAAGCCACCGAGCCAAAACCAGCGCTCGGGGCTGGGATCAGCACAGCCGGGGCTGGGTACCAGCTTCAGCCACGAGGCGACAGCACGGGGCTTTCACCGCACGCTGTCGGTGGGAGAGCGGCACTATCTAGACAATCTCTTTCATTCAAAGATTTTTTAGGCGTGACTCATGTGCTGGTGATGCGTATGGTCCAAGCGCCTTTTTTTCGTAGCTGGATGGTGAGAACAGCAGGTCTCAGAAAACATCTTTTAATCGTGTTGGGAGGCTGCTTCCCCCGCCGCCTCCTACTCGCCCCCAGAATAATTCCCAAAGTACCTCTGGAGCTGAGACAAGGTCACTTCCAATGTGGGTTTTTCCTAGCTTGGCGTTGCTCTTTTCCGACAGTAGCAGTGGTTTTTAGGCGTGCTTTTACCGGGGGTTACAGCACCGTCTGGGTGGGAGAAACCGCCCTTGTGGAGGCGGCTGGGAAGGACGATGCACGGCCACGTACCGGTATTTTCTTGAGTGTGTGGCGGGGCTGTAGGGGTCATGATCACCCCTTAGTTCTGCAAGAAAGCCACGGTGAGAGACGGGAAACCCATATACCCTTCTAGACTTTAGTTTTCTCACCTGTACAATAGAAAAAAACCAGTATTTACGTGTTGTAGACTTTATGGAGAGAGAGATATATATATAAAAAAAATGGATAATTATAAATTGCTTTCATATTAATATAAATTGCTTTGATATTCTATTAAACAATGCATACTTGGGCCTCCCGGTAGTGAGTTGTGTGGTCCCTGCCCAGAATCAGGCTGCAGTCATGGTGTGTGTAGGCTTTATTTCGGTACCAGAGGGGAAGTGATAGGAAGCAGTGCAGCATGTATCAGCTTTCCCAGCGAAGCTCACCAGCCTAGCCCTGTCTCTCTCTGCGCCGCAGGCATGCAGGCCACAGGCACGTGGAAATTAATGATTAAGCCTGAATTCTGAAACAAAGCTGTGGAGTTAGGAGATGACGAACCCTCTAGATTCAAACATGAAATCCAAGTGGTTTTGGCTGGCTGCTGTCATAGTTTTGTACTGAGGCCACTCAAGACCACCCTACAACTGTGGAAGGTTCAGCACAAGTGCCCATTTCGTGTAGCCTGTCACAGGAACCCCACGAATGCAGGGAGCCTGACCCTTCCCACAAGTGTTTCTTGCGGCACAGTGGGAAAACAGAACTGAGATGATCAGCTAAATCCCGATTTACACCTACATACCTGCATCAACAGGTGAATTCTCTGCACAGTGATTTCACCAAACCAGTTTCTCATATGAGGACCAATTCTCAATGTTGCTGAGCTTGATACAATCCTACTTGAAATCAACAGAAAGACAGGAGCACATCACTTCATGAGAGCAAGATTTGGGACAGGAAATACTCTGTCAAGTGTGGAAAAGGGAATTTGGCTTGAAGTCCAGTGAAGTCTGTGGAAAATTTCCAAGGGTTTCATGTGGCTTTGTATCAGTATTTTGAGGAAACAGGGAGTATTTCCTAGAAAATGCACTCCCTTTCTCTCCCTCTTCACCTGCCTGTGTTGCTTTGTTTTTGCTGCTTTGTTTTTGTACCGAACCCTTTCTGATGTTTTGTTCTTCTGCCTTGTTCTAGTTTGGAGCTGCAACTCAAGAAGCAGCGAATCACTGGAGTAACATTACATGCAGCCAGATATCCCAGCTGAAGCAAAAACCAACCCACCGTCTGAGGTGTGGCAGTGGGAAAAAGAAAGGTGAGAAAGAAGTAAAGCAAACAGCCATTGTATGTGGTCTTTCCCACCGCTCAGGTTTCCCACTGCTCCGTTCCAAACCCAGTAGCACTGTTTATGTGGGATTCAGCTGCCCTACCCGAGTGTCTCCTGGTAGACCCACGGCTATTCGTATTGCTGTGTATATATCCTCCTAGTCACTGCTGTGTGTCACTGAGGGCTTCAGACCAGGAGGCACGGCTGAGCACAGGCAGTAAGGTAGTCCTCTGTCCCAATCGTGGCTTCCAGCAAGCTTCCACCCCTCCTCCTTGCCATAGGAATGGGCTGTGTGACCAGTCCTCCCTTACTCCCACCAGCAGTTGACCAAACTGCTCTTCTCTTCCAAAAAGGGACCAAGGGCTCTACCTGAACATGTTGTAGCCCTTTATCTCCTCACCCCTCATTAGCCATCTCTTAGCCTCTAGCCATCTATCCCATTGAATTCCAATTTGATTTGAGCACTTTACTACGTTGGCTCTTTTTCACCAGCTGTAAATTCCCCAGTCCTGTCTGCACCCTGCTGCACCCCTGTGGAGCTGGAACAACCGCGGTGACCTTACTGAACTTCCCTAATACAGCGATGCTCTCAGCACTACCAGCCAAAAGCCAGTCTGTAAGGGATGAGAGAGATTACTGACCCAAAGCCAGCCCCGTTTATGCTCTATACCTTTGCCTCCCTAGATGCGTTTCAGTGTTCTTTTCTTTACTGTGGTATTTTCTTTCATATACCACTTCTCTGGGAGACTCTCAAACGCTTTCTAAGTACAAACCATTGCTTGGCAGGACTTCTCCTGAGACTACCCAAATTTCTCATTGCTGTACTAGTCAGGCTAACTAGGCATGAGTTCTCTTTCAAAAATGCCTTTGGTTCATTTCAGAATCCACGGCTGCTCAAGTCTGGACCTGCCTGTTGGATGCCTCCAGGACTCTGAAGTGATGCCAGTGAACCGCGAAGCCGGGAGGCTCCACGCGGAGCCCAACACCCTGCCCTCCTTGGGAAGGTGAGAGGGATGCCCAAACGCTTTCAGAAACGAAATTCTGATGAAAGCTAATATTCCAATAGTCTAAGGGCAAGCTATGGCATTCGTTTCAGTAGCTGTATGGCAATCAGATTGTTACGGGATATGTGTCGTTCCAGTTATTTCTTTCTGCACCTTGTGAGCTGTTCAAACCCTGACAGGGCCCCATCCACTGCCGA
>NW_010546716.1:5646-21882 GCF_000687285.1 Phaethon lepturus | reverse complement strand
TGCTTCACAGTATCAGATGGGGCCAAATTTTCATCTGTCTTGTCAGTCGTGTTTTGCATAAACCACAAAGACCATCCCACGGAGCCATGCTGCTAGCTATTTTTATTTTCTCCCTATGGAGAGCAACCCAGCGAACTTTACTGTTTATTTGGCATAGCCAGTCATTTGTAAACTGTTAACACTGCCGCCGTATAGCTTTAGGTGAGGAAAGAGCCCCTGGTAGTCACCCAGAACTTGGCTTCTCTTCTGAGATACTCAGTTAGCATCTACGAGTTCAACTCCTCGTAATGTAAATGGGCACTGTAGGCTAGGCGGAAGAGACCCTCACTTCACCCCAGTCGCTAAATAGCAATAAAAAGTCATTGTGACTTTGGCAACGTCAACTTGGAATAGATGTGGACTGCTTACTTAAGAAATGGCTAGACATTTTTGAGCTACAAATTCTATTTCTAAAAAACATACAGTATTCTGGTGGCTTACAACAGGCAGAGCTCTCTTCTGTATCCGTCAGCTACCTGCACCATGTGCGTATCCCTTACTGGAAAGGTACAGTCTGCTGCGCATAACCACATAGCTCGATGACAGATGAACTCGTCTTTGTTTTATAAAGTTTATGAAAATGCCCTGAAGGGCTGCTTAGGTATCACGAAGCGTCTGGCAGTTACAGCTCTGGCCTTGAATGGCCTCACCAAGATCGACTCTTACAGTACTGAAAGAATGATTAACTCTGCATTTCATTTCCACAAAAATAGGATCTTGCAGCTGCTTATGCAGTATTTCTGCAGGGAAGTGCACTTCACAGTATAAACAGAAATGGGTAAAGCTGTTCACATACACACAGTTAGAATCACAGTTTGACCTCTCAAGTTGAACCTATCGATCCCATTTGCTGACAAAAAAGTAAATTTTTCTGGGATCAGCAGTGGTTTGACAATAGTACCTGTGAATAGAAGTAGCTGACTTTAGTAATGGTGTATCAGAGAGAGCCACTGGAGCTATAAACAGGAAAAAGACTGGGATATTCTCAGAACAAACAGGAATGAAGGACATGGCAGCCTCACACTCACATTTCTGTGAACCCCGCTAATTATGCTGCATACAGTATTTATATGCTGAGCCTTTGCAAAGGGGGAACTTTCATCCAGGATTTAATTCTGACTGAAACCATAAAACGTCTCTAAAGCATTCAAAAAACAGGTTCCTGGTTGCTGGAATTTTGAGAGCTTAGGCAAAGCTGCTTTACTTTTTGTAGCCACAAATGCAAAAGCCCACATTAGGGACAACACCGCGGGTCAGAGCCAGCTCCGGGACAGGAATCGTGGTAAGCATCAGGAGTCCAGGGCACGGGCAAATTGACAGAGACTCGGGAAAGGTGGAAGAAGCTGGGTGCGGGCTGGAGGCCGGCAGAGGTGCTGCGAGGCGCGCAGGCTGTGGCTCTGGGTGCCAGGAGCACAGCTGAGGGGACTTGCTGGCCCGGTAATTGATAGTGGGGGTCACCTGGCCGGGCATGAGGGCTTCCCTCAGAACCTGCCCAGCCGCTGCTCCGGCACGGTGCTGAGGAGCTTCCAGGTAAGAAACGCAGCCTGATCTGTTGCTGTAGCCTCCCGGGGCTGAGGCGTTGGCGCCTCGTGCAAACACGGCAAAGGGAGCTGGTCCCAGGGGGTTGCTGCGGGCGTCCGTGCCCGGCCGGATTGCTCGGCCCCCGCCGTGCCCAGCCTCTTTCTCCAACACGGCGTAATGGTTCCTTCTCCTGCCCGGAGGAAAGGTCTGTGTGGGGAGCAGTGGGCGTTTTTCCCAGTCTGCTTTATTTTCCCGCTGTGTCCTGGAGCGTGGGCTCGCAGATGCCGGCGTTGGCGTGAATAAAGGGCAGCGGAGCGCAGTGGCTGAGGGAACACGAGGCTGGGAAGAGGAGGGGGGGGCGTAAAGCTCTTGCCATTTTTTAGCTGCCAAGGTAGCGTAGTATTGAAAACAAAACACAACACACCCTGCCCCCCCCGCACCACCTATCCAGAACAAGGGCAGGAAAATGGCATATGGAAAGGAACGGGAGGCCTCTCAGGCCCGGCGCAGTCATGCCTAAAACTTCTAAGTAAGTTTCAGCTATGGAGAAATCCAACTTAAAAAAAAAAAAGTTGTTAAATGCAGGCTGTGTCTAATTCACTGTGCTCACCATACCACCACAGTGACTCTTCCTAGTCTACTTGCTATTTTTTCAAGTATATTTATAGGCAGTTCCTTTGTTCCCAAATAGTTCTAAAACAGCCCTGATTTTAAGACCTGCTCTAAGGTGGATAAAGGCCAGAGACAAGTAGGCAATCTGAAAGAGTTGCGTGTTATTAACTCATCCTAGTTTGTTTTCGGGAGTCCCTTTATGCCGTGGTACTCAAGGCTCTCCTCTCGCTCTGCATGTGTTTATTGAAAGGATAGGCTCACAGTCATCAAATAGCAGATAGTGAATAGTGAGTTGGGCTTGCCCACAGAAATCCAAATGGGTTTGTTTAAAGTGGTGTTTGGTATGCAAATAAAATTAGCAATCCAAATGAGGTTGTTTCTCCTAAGTGTTTGCTTAGCCTCTCCCTGGCTTCGGCTCCCAATCGGAGGGACTGGGGTAATGGTTTAATATAGTCTATTAAATGACTTGTGTTTGGACACTGAAATGGAATCTGTATCAAAGACCAGGTCCTCTGGTTCTCCCAACGCCCCGTTAAGACGTGGGGCTGTCACTCTGTTTGCAGGGACTAGGCAGGGCCCGGGGAGCTGCCGCGGGGAGCCTGGCTGCTCTGCCGGCCCCCGGGCAGCGTCACAAGCACTGACACCCCACCCCAGCCCGGAAGGAGTTATCGTGCCATGTACTTTTGAAGCAAGTTCACAATATCTGGCGAAGAAAAACGCTGTTGACTTGAAAAAGGTAGATAGTTTGATTGAAGCGTGCATTATTCGTTAAGCAGCTTCTTTAATGCTTAAATCCGCTTTTGTTGGGTAAAATGATCAAATTATGTGTTCATAGTTTCCGTAGTCTAAATGTCTTGAACTTTGTTCTTGAATCAGTTTAGATTGTAACGGTTGTGCCAGGAGGTGCTTCTTAAATTCACTGCCTTGGGAGCTGACTCCACCTTTCCTTGCCTAAAATAAACTGACAAAGGAGTACGAAGAGCTTCTCCCAAGCAGAAGTTTCTTAAGGGAGCTAGGTATCATATTTTTATTCCCTGCCACCTAAGTATCTAAATAGCCTTCTACACTAGGTTTAGGGCTGATATTCTGAAGAGGTAAAGAACATCCATACTACACTGAGAACAATCCTTTCTATTGATTGTGCTTTCATCATATTAAAGGTGATATGAAGCATTTTTAATGCACGGGAGCTTTTATTGCTTCATGATGACTAATGAAGGGTTCAAGCTGGTTTTCCCCCTAAATGTACAAAATACTAGGTAAACAAAATGCTTTTTCTTTGTCTCTGCTCAGCTCCCTGTTAGAAATCCCTGGTTTATCTTCGCTTGTTTTTAAAATTGTTAATTGTAGGAGAGGAAAGGAGGTGCTGAACTTCTTTTTTTAAACCCATACATTGCTATGCTAGTATGTTAAACTTTGCTGTTAGTAAGCTAAAGCCAAATAAGAAGTCTGAATACTTGGAGTCTACAACAAAGTCTGTTGGTTATTTTCTTCTGCAACTGTCTGGACAAGTTATTTTCTGTGTGTGAGTTTTCACAATTTTAACACGTAGGTAATACATAGCAATTTGATTGCAATGCTGTCTTCAGCTAATAGTTGCGAAGCGTGTGGGGAAGAAGGGGACGGTGCTCCTGTGAGATGAAGGGTACAGCATTAACAGACTGGTGATATTGCTGTATAGCTTTATGGCAGCCAACAAAGCCAATTCTGAGACCCTTCCTAGCGCTCATAAGCAGCAGTCGGAAGCATCAGTAACGCTTTCGGACTTACGGGAGGCAAGCAAGCAGCGGGTATTTGAGGGCTGTATTTGGTAAGATGCTATCCCTGCTCTGATGCTGTGCTCGATCGTGCAAAGGCATAATGGACTGCTGCCTGATGATGTGGAGTGTACTTGCGTATTTTACCTACTGGTATGTAAAGTGTAATGCAGCAGAGTCCTTAGAACTTTTCTGCATGCCATAGCACAAGCTGTAGGCTGGTAAAAGGATGTTTAACTTTAGGAGAAGTTGTGATCATTAGAATATTAAGTATCTTGAAATAAGGGCTTTAAGGTTTTGGGGGAACAAATAAGGCTGAAAAATTTTCCTTTTCACAACTTGAAACCCAGTATTTGTCACCGCTTCTCAAAATTTTCAGTACCAAAGCATTTTAAGCCTAAGGTTAATAAAAGGAAAGCAGATCAAAATGAAAGTTTGCCCAATCTCTTTTGGCCCCAGTATAATAACTTACAAAGTTTTGTCCCAGACTACAGAGCAGGAGGACAAGTAACATTAAATATATAGATGTTGAGGAGTTGTAAGGGAGAGTTTAATCCTCGTATTCTGTGAGAGCCGCTAGCTCCTGGCTTGTGTAAGGACTGTTTTTTCTGGATAAAGGGTTTTGTTTTGGGTGGGAACATATTGAGAAATTCACACACGCGTGTGCACACACACATGACCTGTTTAGAAATCCAGGCTATTTCAAAGCATAGCTTGCCAAAATGTTACTGAGCTGGTGTCAGTCTCATATGGCTGGCCAGGACTTCATGAGTGGGGCAAGGATAAGGCATTGTTTCATCAGCGTTGTCTAGAACCCCAGTTCAGCTTCACGGAGGTGCAACCCCTTTGAATAGTTGGTCATAAATTGTGTCAGCCCCACAGAGTCCACCTGAAGCAAATGCATGAGCAGCAGAGCTCTGGAGTGCACTAGACATAGAGCTGTATCCGTGCCACGTCATATCCAAACTAGCAGAGAATACTCTGAGGACCTGGTGGTATCTTCATGCAGAGCTGTATTGCGAAGCATTTATTGCTCTTGGGCAGGAATTATTAGACTGAATTCAAGTCAGGGAATACTGTTTACTTGGTTTAAACACACAGAAATCAGTATTGCTTCAAAATAAATTCAATGCAAGCTGGGTTGAGATTCAACTCTTTTATTAAATATACAACTGAAATGCCTAAAATTAGTAATGTAAGCTGTAAGGCAGTGAAACAGCACATTAAACAGCATGTAAGATATAAAAATGTATCGATACAGTAGCAGCTAGTGAAACTGTTCTCCCTACTTCTACAAAGAAAATAGTCTTTATGTATGTGTTTATACATGTGGATTCTAGTGATAAAACAGTGACAGTAGAGTATTCATCAGAACAATTACAGGAAGCTACTGGTAACATAATATGTGAACACAGCACTAGGCACTAGAGTCATATCTTCATCTCTTTGCCTTTTCTGAGAATGTTTTATGCATCCCTACCCTTTAAAATTGACTGCATAGGACATCTCATGGGATTTTTTTATTACCAATTTACCCAAAGAACGTATTTTAATAAAAGGCATGTAGTTCTTATTTTCACTTCTCTTAAAGATAATTAGTAAAGAGTAGTGTTGCTGAAAGGTCAAATTTGTTTCATTTCAGGAAACACCATAACTCCATAAAAACCCTTGAACATCATGTTGAGCATCTCATGAAGACAGAAAAGGAAACAGTGAAGCTTCCAATAAGAGACTGTAGCTTCTGTGAAATCCAAAGGGTAAGTGTTGGACAAAGAGAGGCATGTAGAGGAAAAGAAAACAAGGAATCCAACAGTTGAAGTTTGGGGATAGCACAGGTAAAAGTATAAAACGTAGTGGACTAAGATCTTGGTGAGACACACTGCAATATACCAAAAGAAGTAGCAAGCTTCCATAAAATAATTGTACTATGAAAGGGAATACCATCCGTACCCTGCAAAATGAGACTTGCCAGCGTGAGTCATTTTAACCAGGACATAGATACCATCTTCACTATCTGAGCAGTTTTGGGCAAGGCGATTTCCTAACTGGGAAATTCCTGACAATTTAGCGAGACTTGATGTAGAGAACTATGCTGTCTTCATTCTTATCCCTTGGGGCACAGGGTGCTCACCAGCTGAGGTCAGGAATACATTCTGTTGTGCTACTCCCTCTCACTGCTGTTATATTGCACAACTAGGGGTGCTGTGTTAAGAAATCCAACAACTGGCATAGGCTGTTGCTGCTCCTCAGTGTGGGGAGGCTGGAGGCTGGTAGCCACACGTGGGGAATTGGAACACTTCTCAGGGAGGCCACCTTTCTTACTGTGTAATTTGACTAACTACATCTCAAATAGAAGATTTGCTGAACTGAGGGCTTTGCAAACCCTTTCTTTTATTTTATAAGATAGCTTTAAAAGTACTTCTGTCGGTCTAAAAGTAAAGCAGACCTTATTGGTAGTTGCAATGTAGTAACAGGGTGCACTGATCTATTGCTGAACTTTGCTCATTTAACAAATAATTTCCAAACAGAAGCAGCTACTTAAACCGACAGCAACCTCAGATGACTGAGTGGTCCAGGTTTACCCAGAGAAATTCTCGTCATCTTAAACAACAGCAAAAAAGCCTCAGTGTTTTCTCTATTGAGGATAGGAGTAACTCTTTACAATGAAGATTTTAAGGTTCAGAAACTATCAACTTCCTATGCCATGGCACTGGGAGTTTTCAGCCGTGCTTACTCTGCAGTCTTACCATCATTGGGAGCAACAATGGCCTCTGCTTTCCTGATTTAGTTTTATGATGTCTTTCTCAAAGCTACTGGGTCATTACGTCTGTACCCATCAAATTTCAGGAAAGTCTGACAATAGGTCCAAAAGTCACTAACATACAGATAGCTAGTGAGTACAGGAGCCTAGTTTCTTAGGGAAGCAAGTTCAGAGAACATATCTTGACCTACCTACATATGATGGACATGCAAGCTTACACTCGATCGTCTCATCTCTCTCTATACTTCTGCAGGCATTACAGTTCATGTTTGGGTGTTAGCATGATAGACATAGAACCAGTGCACTTGAATAAGCTTTCGACATAAGCCCAAACTCCAGTGAGAAGGCCCAGACATCAAACTTCATTGACTCTTCTGAGAAAGGCAAGCTCTTTTCTCCAGATTTCTGTCAAGACGAAGATTTTTGCCAATGCAATTGACGGCATTACCAGACAGTATTAGACAAAAATAGCTAGATCTAACTTTGCCTGGTAAGACAGCAATCAGCAGGCACTCAGGCTAAAGGAAACCACCAACATTAAAGAACCTTATCCAGATTCAGGACTAAAAAGATTGAGCAGGGAAAGGCTGAGGGCCTCTCCCTTAGACGAAGCAATAACCAGTAAATATTTAACTTGAAATACTTGCTGATTATGGGGCAGTACAATTATGAAAGCACAGCTGTTTCCAGTTCACTAGTATGCGAGTTTAAAAAAATTGTAAAGAACTTAACTTACCACGAGCTCTGTCCACTGCATCCATCTGGCTGTGAAATTGCTCACCATGCCTGCGTCTGGTGCAGCTCCGTCAACAGTAGCACAGCAAGACCGTGGATGCACGTGTTTCAGCTGCACACTGAAGACTCTGCCCTCATCCATATTAAAACTCCCCTCAGGGAGACAACTTTTTTAGAATTTATTCTGACAGACCAGGCCTCAGACAGCTCTTACGGAATTGCCCTCCTGTGAAACGGTCTTAAGCGAGATGGAAATCCGTAGGAGAAGGGGAGGGAAAGCTATTGATGCAGAAGGGGATTTTTCTGGGTTGCCCCTGGCTCTCATGACTAACCGTCTCTGAGACAAGATTGAATGGACACTTTCCTAAGCATACATCGTCATGGGGGAGGGGAAGGGGGATTTCCCTGGTCTCCATTTCATTTTTAAGGCAGCATTCCTGTGCCTGCCATGGATGCCCAGTTAGACTTATCTTCTTTCTTTTTTATTTACTCAACTCCATCCAAGGTTAGGACTCATACTTTGTTTTAAGAAGAGATGGATGGGAGGTAGGTGTGCGCTCCAATTCATCTTATTTAAATGCTTGTTAAAAGCCAATTTGCAGAGTCACTCAAATTTCACACCATTTCCTCAATCCCTTGTGAACCAGTTACTTATTAACGCAGAGGCTAATCACCAAAGAATGCTTCTCTGCTTCTTCCTTCTCTCTCTTGTTTTCCTGAGAATTACAACCTGCAAGGGCAAACGCAAAGCTGAGCTTGTTACAGTGAGTCAACCAGTGGAGTTAAAGCAGGCGCAGTCAGCTCCTTTCAAGCTGCTCACGTTGTAATGGAAACAAGTTTTAAGTTATATACCAATCGGTTCATTTTTCCTACTGTTCCTGTATTACCTAGTAGTTTTGGCAAGGAATCATACGTCCAGCTTGCTTACTGCAAAGTGTTGAAAAAACATTTAGAGGTTTGCAGTGACAAAGGCAGAAAATACAGAGTTTGCTTGTGTACCACTGTGCTGCTATACCAGCTCTATTTTGGATTGAGGGAGGACATTAAGTCAGTCAAGGATGAGGAAAATGTTTTGGTGCTGTAATTCAAACAGAAATCAATACTTGGAATCCATTTAAAGACCTGGGGCAAGGAGTGTGTGGTCAGAGTGCATATGTAACATTGCCGTATATTGCTCATGGAAAGGAGCTGAAAACCACTAGGTACAATGCTGAAGAATCAGTACAAGATCTGTGCACCATCCCACCTCAAGTCAGATCCCCAAGAGCACTAAAATTTTCTGGTCTTTCAGAAGTACAGGCAGTACGAATGCTCCTTGTGTAAGGATGAATCTCAGCTTGTGTAGTGGACTGCTAATGAGTTGCGACATGAATTCTTACCCTCTACAGATAGACCAGGTTGTCTGCAAAATACTGACTTGGATTAATCTGTCAAGGACTAGGAAGGACCTGCAGGGTAAGCAAAGACTGTCCCTGAATACGTACACGCATTTCAGGCAGGAGGCATTAACGTATCACTAGAGGAGGGCAAGACTTGCACCTAATTTAGTCCCCAGATTTGGCCTGGAAATACATGCTTTGTTTTAGACGTGAGCTATCCCTTGCAGAATCGGATCTTCAACGCAGCAAGCAATACTACCACTAGCAGTACTGAAACTTGTGCTTTTTTATGAAAGTAGGTGGAGCTGGACTATCTATCTGGCTCAAATATGATGTGATAGGTCACGAAGATAATGCTGTTACAGTAAGAAGAGGTCTTCTCAAGCACTTGCTCCTCTGTCACGCCAGGAAACTTGTTTAAATCTGGCCTCTATGTCATTTGCGAGAAGTACTTATATCCTGAAGGAGTCGCAGCTTCTAGTCAAAACCTCATCCATTCTCACACTCAGTGCAGCAGTGTACTCCTACATGAGTTGCTACACAGTCAGAATGAATTCTTTTGAGGCGGTAGCTCTTCATGTTCCTTGGTTAGGTAGAGCAGGGTAAGCGTTCGGTAGTTGTTCCTTGCCTGGGTTAAATTCCTTTGTTTCTTAATGGAATGATTAGAGCGATTAAGCCACCTGTTCTATAAGCTGGAAGCACTGTCTATAACAGGGCAGGTTACAAGGTTGAAAGTTCATAGGCCGTTCAACCATGGAGGTATAATTGAGCTGTAATTGGGAAGAATGACCTTTACAACCAGTATCCTGCCCTAACCACCTTTCACAGCCAAGCATGGCAACATTACAAGCAAATCTCTCAGCCTCCTGGACAAGGGCTGTGCCATGCAAATACATCACCGCTCTACCCACTGTTTGGAGAGAAGAAAGCATTACTGTGCCTCTGAGAAGACATACATTTTGTATGTTAGAGCTGACATGTCCTTGTCTCACCTCCTTCACAGCAACATCAAGGTTCAGTAGCACCTAATGGAGTGGTTTCCAGCAACAACTTTGTTGGAAGTATTAATGATTATAGCCATTTACTATATCTAAAAATACTTGTTAACATGATAGCCATCATCCTTACCCTCTTGTCCAAATGTTCCACTTTGGCCTAAATTGTGGTACAATGTCTTTCTGTGAGAGCTCCTTCTGATGCGTGTTGTTGTTTGGTTCACCCTTTAAACATCGTTACCAGACAGTGTTAGAGTAGATCCAAAAAATCCAGCACTGTCTAGTAAGATGCCCACAGAGGACCATGGTCTGTCCAGCAGTTGGAGAAATGAAGCATCTATTACTGATTCCACATTCTTCAGGATGTCAGTGTTCCATAAAAACTGACAGAAAAGGCTTGAGAAAGATTGCCTTACACCACTGGGTGTGTAAATAATTTACCGAATATGTGATGGGCAGATGGAAGACATTTGATATTAAGGGACAGTTTGAAAATCATGGTGGATTTCAAGAGACAAAGATAGTATAAAAAGTTGATTTAATAAAGACCTAAAATAGAAACATAAGGTTAAGTTCTATTTCAACATGATGTAAAAGCAGTAAGATTTCTTGTGTTTTGTTTCTTGGCTTCCTCACTCCTTCCTCCCTTTTGATTCACAAAAATATGAACAACTGATTCAAGTCTTTCCAATCAATTAAAAAGACATACTGAAAACTGGTATATAAAGAAAACAGTATTAAGAAGGGCACAGAAAAGTGACAAAGATTGCCTAGCATTTAACACAGTTAGTTGCTTTTACAACAAATACTTTATTGTATTGCCTTTAGTTTAAGGGATGCAGACATATTTGAGTCTTAAATAAAAGTGACAGTGACAGCAGACTTAGGTGTACAGTTGTTGGACAGTAATGTAATTAAGCATAGTGAATACTACCGATAAAGGTGATAAGGTATCTATCATCTGCTTTGTTTTCCTTTTTTTCAGAAGAAGAATTTTGCTGTAGCACATCATGCAACAGAGAAGGTAAAAATCTAGCACATGCTTCTCAAAGTTGAGCGTTTCCCTGTGTAAGAGCTCTGTCCCATTCTGAAGTGGGGCTGTTACTCTAAGGGCTCCAGATTTCTGACTCTGCCACTGACGCACTTTATCAGCCAGGAGGAAGGCAGCATGATTTGTTTCATCTTCCTTTCTTCACCCGTTATTGTTAGTCTTATCTCTCAGGGTAGTAATGGCTTCTCGCTATGTGTAGCTTAAGAGCGCGCTGATCTGAGCTATACTGTGTAGGTAATGTTATACTGCATGTGATATTTATTATAGCCATAAGACACTCATAAGTCTTTCTGGATCCAGCACAGGATTTCACATGGTATATAATACAACCTTTCTTCAAACCAAACTGTAAAGGAATACATTTCATCCAAGGTACACTTCAGTGAATCATTCAGTTGATGCTTCAGAATAAGGTTCAAGGAAACAATCAACTTCTCAATGCAAGTCATTAAAAACCACAGCACACCATATATCAGCAAGAGATCCCAGGGGAGGGTGTGATGAGGAGGGGAGGGGGCAGGATGCTGCTATTGTTGCATTTTGGTGCTTAACACCTACCAGGTACACTGAAACAGCTGCCCAGTAACCACCTTTATAAATCACTCCATGAACCATTTAAGACATCCTCACTTCCACTAAGTCCCTTTACAGTGATCTAGTTCTTTCAAGGTGACTTTAACTAGTATAATTGATTTAAGGAAAGAAACCTCATAGAATAAGAATCAAGCTCATTACATTTTAAAATGTATTATAATATTAGTCCACTAAAGTAATGAAAACAATCAAAGGCAATGGGACTTAAGTCTCGTTCGCTCTCTCTCTACCCCCACAAAAGTGACAAATGGATGTAAAAGTATATCTGTATAAAAAAAAAATTAAAATGTATACATTACATAAAAGTTCAAAGTTTTAAAATAAATGGCTTTGCTATTAGAACATTGTACTGGAGAAGTCTAGAGGAATTGCTGTGAAAAGGAAAGAGTAAGTTACAATAGCAAAGCTGAAAAAGTAAACTCCACTTTTGATTTCAGCAGTATAGTTCTTAAATAATCTTATATTTAGATGAAAAGAACATTTTGATTTTGAGAGAAAATTAAGAACAAGAAAACTCAAACGTTACATTTCAATAAAATGTTCACTTTTATTCTCTGGAAAACTACCATTGTTTAAAAGTAAATAAAAAGAACATGTGTGGAGAAGAGTACCTACAGTCATCTTACTGCTACAAAACTTAATATTTTATAATTTGAATGTATTCTATTGTTGCAGTATCAAACATGTGCTCTGTTCCATATTGTGCATGGTTTTCTGTTTACAGGCTTACTCTAACATTATTTTATCATTCTAGAATAAGGACAAGATTTTGTTATGTTTGCTTTTGCCCTATATTCTAGAACCCAAAGCATTTAATTTTAAATTTATTTATGCTTGGGAAGATTTGACAGTCAAGCGTGGATTTCTCTACTGGCCACTAACCTCTGTTTCCAAATTCGCTGTTGAACTTTTCCACGTTGTACACGAAACACCATAATCATCATTACCAGGCAGTATTAGAAAAACAGAAAACATCCAATGCTGCCCAGTAAGATGGTAATGGCATCTCAGGATCATGGTCTACAAACAGCAGATATACCACACGCTAGAAAGCCTGACTATTGGGAGCAGGAAAAAAAAAGGGGGAGGAGAATACCACCTGTAGCTGTCCCTCCTTTGTGATTTCGGCAATTATCAAATGCTATTCATTTGAGAGAGGCAGAAACAACAATGTTCTGAAAAGTTATCCCAGAAATATTTGTCCAAGTCATATAGTCCTGTCTCTTCCCACCAACCCCTGCCTCCCCACACACCCCTTCAGAATTGTCACTTACCAATAAGTGGTCTTATTTATATTTGCACCTAATGAAACACACGTATGAACTGAAAAATGTTAACAAGATGGTATTATTTGAGGTATGGGCAATTACAGCTAACTTTACGCCCTATCTGCTACTGCAAATTAAAAATGTGGGGAAATGCGAAATCCAGGAAGCAACGTAGGTTTGCAGACTTAGGTATGTAACTCTTACCTTTCTTCTAATACCTCCAACCATTTAAGCTTTATCTATATTTATATTAGGCAATTAATATTTGATGATTCCTTCAGTCATCTTTTAATCAGATTTATACTTGGGGAGTCCAAATATCTCGCAGAGAATCATTATTACAAAGAAACAAGGAATATTTAAATGCTAAGCATGGTTGGAGCCTCTTAACTCTTCACATCGTCTCTTAATATTCACAAGATTTTTGCATGTGGGGGGTTTTATAGTATTGACTCATACACATTAAAAAATACACCTAGTCCTCTGAACAGTTCTGGAGCAACTAAACAAATTACTACAAGTTGGTCACCACAAAGAAACTCAGCATTGACATTTAATACCCTTGAAAGGACTTGTAAACCTCACAAACGTACCTTCCAGTGCATTCTGAAACCTATTTGAGAGACACCGCCAATAGATAAACCTTCCACAGCCTAGTGGCCACAGTATGGTGTTTGTCATTCTCTCCCTCCACCCATTTCCTCCTTTACCTTCACAGTTGCTAAGTTTCTTAACCAAAACCACGCCGTTTTGATTAATGATAGGGTACAGCAATAAAATGACCTCTAACACAGCAGGCATTGAGGGATGCAAAAGGTGCAGCTAAAAGTAGCGGAAGAAAAATTTTTGTTTGGTTCCAGGTAACTCCAGGTCAGAAAAGCTAGATTCCTGAATAAAGGGATCTAGTGTTTTAATTTACAAAAGCAACAAGAACAAAAATACCCTTACTGCTTGTATTGATGACTTCAAAACTGCAGTAAGATGAAGGCCATTCCCCAATGCTCGGCAGCACATTTGAACAGCAGGATTGCATTCAATATAAAGAGATGGTGACAATAAAGTGAAAAATAGCTAGAACAAAACGTGGTGAAATGACAAGTCACTGTTGCAACTGCAATCCCACCCAGTTTAAAATATCTACATCTGTCATGTCATTATGTACATTACCTGGTAGTTTAGATGGGTCACTACACTACATACCATTTAACTCCTCCTCAAGATTCACTTAAGAGATGTTCCAGTCAAACTGGGATGTAAAGAAGTTATATTACAAGAGCTCTTCCATGAGGCTACCCCAGACAACTTTTAAAGTCTTGTAATGCATGCCATGCCCTTACAATGGTATTTGAATACCAATACGTGTTTGAGTCCTCCACTCCATTTCAGGTTGACATTCTGCAAATAGCTAAGTAGACCACTGCAAAAGAACTGGAGGGTGGGGGGTGGTTGCTCTTTGCATTTTGGTTTTTGTTTTTTTAACAAGGTGGCACTGAACCTCATCAGCCTCACTACCGCAGCTAACAAGCAGACGTGGGCCACATAGCCATTAAAGCAAAAATGTCTTTTCTACATCAATAACGTGGACTAAAGTCAACAAGAAGGAGAATTAGACAATAACTCTTTGTCTAAAGTACCCTACATGTTAGATCTGATAGCTGAAATAAAAGTAGGTAGAATGGAGGCTTTCTGAAAAATAAAGCCCCAGGCTGTGTTAAACTCTATTTTGATACATAGCAACCAGTTCTGTTAGCCATTTAATATGAATAATAAGAATTTGCTAGAACGACCACATTTTACAAAAATCCCATAATGGTTAGAGTAAAAATATTCAGTTGCACATGGCTGGCTTAGGAAATGCTAGCCAACTGACAAGAACAATTTAGAGAATAAGCTAAGATTCTAGCTCATTTTACCATTTTTGGCTGAAGCCTAATGTCTTGCTAGAGTGAGATTTGTGAGCCTTTTTCTTTGCTGCCATATTGATAGAACAGTGAAGCAGAAGTAGCCAGAAGTTTGAAGTTCTCATTCTGTTGCTTCAACTTCTAATTTAGAGGGCTTCATGGCTTTCCCCACCGCTCTTTGCTGGCTGTGATGTCTCTTTGCAGCCTGGGGATTACGCCTTCCTATTTGGCATTGATACTGGAAGCTAAACAGCTGAATTTTCATTAATTCCTTGGAGACCGAAGGTGATGCACACACATAAATAGGCCTGGATTGTCAGACCTAAAACCCCTAACAAACGAAACCAGACCACTGATAGAAGAGTCCATTCAGCAGTGCAGAATCACAGGCCAGAAACACTCTGAGAAGTTATAACTGTGGATTCTGGTCTCCTGTCTGTTGGGAGAGTTTCATGGTTCTGTGAAGAAGGTATTTTGAGGGGGTTTCACAACAGATATCAGTTTTACTGTTGCCACACTTGAAGCCTTGCCATCCCTTTCACTGTCAAGTGAAAAAAAAGGGTTTTTTTAGGTCCTTGGTTTGGACATCATTGATCCAAGAGCTGCCAAAACAAGAGTTGTTACGGTACAGACTTACAGCAAAGGATCCTGTTCCACATAAGCCACTTTTTTTGTCTAAAGTGATGAAACTTAGTCCCTTGAACATGCACTATAATATGATATATCCCACTACTTCAGAGCGGACGTGGGATCATATATTTGTATTTGAGGGCAGAACTAGATTGGTAAATTCAGTGTGTAATTCCCATTGCTGCAGACGGAAGCTGCTGTGTGGGTATAGTCTGCCAGTGCGTCCTGCAAGTGAGGTGGACAAGGGAGTGTTTCTCCCCTAAACTTGGAGCAGAAAATACCTGAGATGTCAATGCTTATGGAGAACATACAGGGTGTTTTTTTAAGATGTTCTCTTCAGCTGATAAAAGGGCCTTTGCTTAATCTTAAAATTTTATATGACAGTAACCTTTGAGAGCTGCCAGGAAACTACTTTCTACCTTAAAAACAGTGAGTGCAAAAGGAAAAATGCATAAATATTTTACAGTGGCATTCAAGTGCACAGCCATTGCCCCACCTTCTCATGACATGCAATGGAGTGATGCTAAGTGTGTCACAGACTATCAGACCTAGTGTGAAATGAGAGGTTGTGAAATCTGCATCCTTGCTGATTTTCTGAACTCGGGTAAAAAGGCCCTGAGCTACCACATCTAGGGTTAGATCAGACTCGATTACCTTTATCAGCCCAACCCAAACTACAGTTTCTATGATCTAGTATTTCTGACGACATCTCAAAGGTGCCACAAGGGCGATTCAGGGCAATCACCATTTAATTTCTGGTACTGGGAACCAATTCAACAGGAACAGGTGTTGACACGATCCTGCTATTTTCCAATGGTGCAGGAATATTTCAGCCTGATGCAAAGTATTTTCATCTGTGGCCCAGCAAGAAGGTGACATCTCCTGCTTTTATGAGCATGAAAGAAAAACTGTCCTAGAAATATACTGTGAGCTAACAAATCACTGCCCTAAGGCATTCAGCAGCAACCTTGCCCCTCCTGGGTCTCGGTGGGT
>NW_010546716.1:0-5623 GCF_000687285.1 Phaethon lepturus | reverse complement strand
TTCCCTAAACCAGTTTCCTCCTGTGGAACCTTTCAACAATTTCAGAGCTGTTGCACTGACGCAGATGCATGCTTAAGCCAAAAAATACGTACATAAATGCCACAAATTAATGCTTAAAAGGTATAAAATCGAAATCTTGCCAAGAGATTCAACAGGACACCTCTTGCTGTGTCCAGAACGTACAAAACAGTGCCAGTGCACTGGTACCTAGTGAGCAGTATTCTACCATCTCCCATATCCCTCCTCTCACCAGAGGTGGAGAACACCTAAAATAAAGAGATTTCAATAGGAAAGAAAAACATTGGTTCTTTCTGCAACAGGTGTAGGCAAGATAGGAAATGAGGAATTTTTTAGGGCCTTTTCCTTGAAAAATTCTTTCATCCTCCTGACTTTGACACATTTTGTGATAGAGAAAAACCCTTAAGGTCAAATTAGCTCTAAGCTTAACTCTAGCTCTTACTAGAAATGCCCTTCCTTCTCCTAATGCTGCTTGGAAGGTCGAAGTTTCCTCCAGAAAGCAAGGTGAGTACATTAGGTGGCTTCATTGCAAAAAAACCACAAGGCATGCGAAGGGGGCAATGGCCAGTGTTCATCAGCGCTACACAACAGCCAGGCGTAGTGTGTCAGTAACCCCAGCCTGGGTGTTCAGGCTCTCCCGCGACCTGGAGAGACACATAGTTCTCAATTTAAAGCTCCTTCATTTCTTACCTTGCCTTTTGCAATTGCAAACAAAGGGCTAAGTAATCTATGAGGGGTGTGCTGCTACAAATACACCTGTTCCAAAAGAAATTAAATTGGATCAACCAATTCCCTTCACACGTGCTGAGAGAAAGACAAAAAACAGTACCAGCAGTCTGGGTTAAATTCACTGCAGAAAGGTGAAAGGCCTCGGTCCATTATTTGATTTCCTACATCTCCTTATAGGAATGGAAAAAAGGTGTCTTTACACTGACCATTTTTACAGTTCATTCATTCATTCTGCTCTGCCCAGACTCTCCCTGTAGACTGCTGCTGGATGGCCATTCGCAACCTCCGTACAGCAGGCATGTACCAGAAATAAGAATATTTTATGTGGTACAGCTGGGTACCGATGACGTGCTGCCTCCAGCCCCCAGCTAGCGACAGTACAAAGCGCAAGTCGTTGCCGTGTCGGGTGTATCTGCCCAGAGCAGGACCTGACTCACAGTGTATTGCTATGAGAAGACAATACTGCAGTGTTACGCAATCAGAAGTCAGAGCAGACTTGCTAAGTCATCCAGTCCTTCCCCCGTGCTTCCTCCATACGTAGCCCTTGACAGAACTGCTCTCCAAAGATTCCTCCGCGTTGGGGCTGCCCTAGACGGGGCTCCTGACAGCCCTCGCATTAATTGTTGTTTGCAATGCCCTCCAAATCTGTTTCCAGTGAAAATACAGACCCTTTACCGGTGTGCGGTGTTTCAAGAGAGTATGGTTAGCACAGCACAGGTCAAGCTGCCACTTCCAAATGAGTTAAAAATGCCACCTTCACATATGTATCATCAGAGCTGCACCCCAGTGCTACGCTCACTTCCAGCCAGAGCTCCAACCGTCACTCTTTAAGGCCTTGTCCTGTGCTGGCTTCCATCAGAACTAAATACCTGAAGATTAAGTCAACCAGTAGAACTGTCATCTGGAGTTAAAAAAAAAACCACAACAAAACAAACCACCAACAAAAAAACCCCAAACACCAGAAAACAAAACAAAACAAAACACCACACACACTCCCCCACCCCAGCATAGGTTTCATATCCAAGCACACATTTCTTAGCTGCATAATGCAGTTCTAATAAACAATCCTTATGCCTTGCTGTTGTGTTAATCGTTATTGAACAATGAACGTGACAATGGCTGGTGACTTTTCTTTTCAAAACTTCTATCACTTACGGCGTACCCATCATCACTGTGCAATGAAAACAATGTCTTAAATAAAAAAACAACACAAACAAAAAACCAAAAAAACCCCCCACCAAACCAAACCAAAACCAAAAATTTAAAATCTAACATTGTAACAGGCAAAAAACTGTGAAATAGTTTCCAAGAAGATCTAAGTCCTACACAGGGCTCTTTCTGGAACTCTTTTACAGCTAATCCATTAAAATAATAATAATCTGCTTGGTTTGCCTAACTGCTGTCAATAATAGATCACAACACAAGAGAAAAAGCCTTTGTGTCATCTTCTGCACAGTACTGCATCTGTTTAACCTCTTTTCCCATTAATGCCATAGGAGAAACTTTATATATAAAACAAGACATTTCAGAAGTGAATTACAGGTAACAAATTCCAGGAAAAACTTGCACTACATACAAAAATGTGGCAATTTTGTGCTTATATTAGTAGGCAAAAGACCAACATCAAACATTGATCTCTGCTAAAATGTACAATCTACAATACCAAATTGTAGTGCTGTACATCTACAATACCAAATAAAGTCAAAGAGTTGATATAGCTCTTATCATCATAAAACTGAGGTCAGAAAAATAACTTGGTTTATCTTATGGGTTTAGTACATAGAGTAGTTGCTACTTTAAAAGTTTAATAGCCACTAGTACGAGTTAGGAAAATTATTTTATAAAAATTAGCTTAAATGGTTAAGTGTATGATATTTTATTTGAGAAATTAATTTTGATCTTCGTTTTAGCACGTGCAACTCTGTACACAAGATGGAAGGCATTTTCACAATTCTTTTTCTTTACTGCCGGAGCTGCCAAGAATTTCATAAACTAAGGAAACACTGCTTAGTGTTCCCCAACCAGGTTACTCAGAGACACAGCCAATACTATATAATCAACATACCACAGCCACCTGCTAGCCAGGGCTATGCTTGCGATGACAACTATAAGGCACAGAAAGCCCCCCAAAGGCATGGCATACTATACAAGAGAATTATGGATTCTATTTACCAGCTCAACCTGCATGAAGGCAAGTCAAATGGAATCATTCACTTGTAATGCACACGTTTCTCAGATGAATCCTCATTTCACACCCAACAGTAATTCTAGCCCTTTTGCTTTTTTAGTACTAAATCCCACGTTTGTTTCTATCTAGTTCAGCAAATAATAATAGTTTGTTAGAAATGCTTATTTTCCATTGGACTAATAAACAATTTCAGCTCATTTATTAAGTCTGTTTTGGGTGAGACTTATTTTATACCTAGCAAGTACATGAATTACTAATATTTACCAAAGAAAAAAAAATTGCAAACTATCTAACCAACTTGCTGCTTACATTACCATTGCCAGTGAAATATGCGATTCATGCCCACCAGAGGCCTGAGACTTAGGAGAATTTCTGGTTCCGTAGAAGATGACACTTGCTTTTAGTACACTCAATAAAAGTGTGGCAATAGCCACAATTAAAAGCAATTAAGTGTTTTTTCTGGAGAGAATAACAGTAAGTTATTATGGCAGAAGCAGGACAAGTCTAAGATAGATCATAAAAAATAAAATAAAATCTCTAAGCCGATTAATCTAGCACATACGTAATATATTGAGAAAGAAATCCTTCCTTTCACCTCCCTTCTTCTCCCCAAGGTAGTATTTTACATGTAGGCCAGCAAACAGGGGAAACTATAATTCAGTCCTATGTAGAGTCTTTCAGAAGTGGCAAGTCAAGAAGAGAAGGAATGAAAAAGACAGAAGATGAAGGGAAACATGGAAGAAGGTGGTTATAACCTTACCGTTGTGAAACATCAAGGCACAAAATGCAAAGTAAAAAACCACAATGCAAGAAAACCCCACCACCAAAAAAACCCCAAACGCCCCATCTCGTTTTTCCGAGTCCTCAATAGCGTGCTTTCTCAGGCTATTCGGTACCCATGAAATATAAAACCACCCTAATGGTCGCCCAGGTTACCGACTTCATTTAGTTAATCATCACCATTATTACCAATGTTCAGGCCTTGAGAAAAAAGGAAAGAATGACTGAAGAGGAGTGGAAAACAAGGAACTTAAATGAACCCCACCCCCACTTTTTTCTTTTTTTTTTCCAAAGAGCCCTAGTAATTAGCTTTGTACCTATATTACCTTTCTTTCTCCTCCCCTCTTCTACTCCCTCACCTGCCTCCCCCACTCACTTCTCAAGTACAAGGACAAAGTTCCAGCTGCCTTAAAACAATTGGGTATCAATTATCCTGGAAGTGGCAATACAGAGATGCCCATTTTTACCCGGGTAGCTGCAGGTCTGAAGAAGAATGCAGCTCCAGTGGGGGGAAAAAATAACTTGTTAGTTAACCTGTAGGGCTGAGCCTTAATCAATAGTCGACGACGATGAAAAGAACAAAGCATGTGAAACTTAAGCCTTTATATCTTCGAGCTCCATCAGATAAAAGCTGTACCTCGAGTTTGAAAGGACAGACAGGCTTATTTGAAAGCTTAAAAGCATCCATGCAGACTAAGCTCAGTTTTAGAGTTCAGACTGCTTATTGATTCGTGATTACTTCTGCCACAACATAAGATTAAATAAAAGTAAGACCCTAAAACTGACTTACCTGACTCTAATGACAGCACCATTTAAAAAAAAGAACTAAAGTGAAATGTGCATCCCAATAGCAAAGTGTAATTTCCTCGGGCCACTTTCCCCTGCCCAAAATACGGTAAGGACATTCTAATTAACTTCTTTTGCAAACAAAATGCCTAACAAATGAACATCTGATTGCATGTATAATTACATGTAAATAAATAATATATAATATTATGATGATAAATAATCCAGTTTGCATTTTTGTAATTCTAAATCTTACTATGTGCCTTTTAGTAGAAATGCAGAAAATTATCAGTTCAGCCTTCCTCCATATTTGTTAGACTAAGGACACTAAGAAAACCCTATTTCCTACATAAGTAAACCATCAGAAAAAAGAGGAAGCCTAGGAGAATATTTATGAATATCATATTGAAACAATTTTCAAACACTATCATTAACTGGTTATATATTTTAATGCGTCCTCTCATTGATTGCTAAATTAAATTAAAAGCATTGTTTCCGGGAGAATTTTTCTTTTCTTTCTGAAATAAAGAAATACTACTCAATTTTTATGCAGCAGTATGTCTCAGTAAAACTGTGTCCACCAGGCCAGTTTCAGGACTCACACTGCTTTGAACTCATTCAGTGCAGGGACCAGCATTTCAGTTAGTGTTAAGCAGGGGCAGGCTCCAGACCAGGACTGCCCAGTAAAACCACCAGAAGAATTTAGCCCCTGCTCCATCTGAAAACCTGAACGCATCCCTGTATCTGGCATTCAGAGTTCCATTCACCCTTAGATCTCAGCGACTTCTGTAAGACGTCAGAATTTTAAGTTCTGATTGTTAGCTTTCCTGAGAGGTATTAAAATAGCCAAGGTTGTGTTCATGATTACTGCTGCGAGTAAGTTAATTCATGGGAGAAATACCTGTGCCTTCACTGGCATCATTGCTTGCTGTGCAGAATGGGGAGAGGAGGCAGAACTCAGTGTTTAGCTAAGAGTATCCAAAATCCTTGCATTCATGTGATTTTCTACAATTCTGTAACATTTTGGTTGCCTGAATTTAGTTGCCCATATACCACAGACTGCTTTTTAACAGCCCAAATTCTCATTCAGTAATAATGTATAATAATAATAATAATAATAAT
>NW_010546715.1:0-2109 GCF_000687285.1 Phaethon lepturus | reverse complement strand
GGGTGGTGAACGGCAGCTTGGTCATCCCCCGCGCCGCGCAGCAGGACTCGGGCCAGTACATCTGCAACGCCAGCAGCCCCACCGGCTCCGCCGAGGTCTTCGTCACCCTCGACGTGGAGAGTAAGGGGGTGGCAGGGGATCAGGGCACCCCTGGGTCCCTTCTGCCGTCTCCACTGTCTCCTTCGCCCCCGCCGTTGCCATCAGCCATCCTAGCTCCTCTCCGTCCTTCCTCTGCACGTGGCCATCTCCGTGGCTGCTCCCACCCTCCCATCTAGCCCTTCCTCGTGGATCCATCCTCGCTCCATCCCGGCACTCATCCTCCTCTCTGTCTCCTCCCAAGCTCCTTCATCCAGTGGCCATCCACTTGTCCCATCCCTGTGCACATTCAGCTCTCCTCCACCCATCCCCTGTTCATGGATCCGTCCATCGCTCGTCTACCCCACACATCCCATCCGTCTCCCACCCATCTCTCCATCTCCTCTCACACGCCTCCATCAGTCTCTGCCTCATGGATCCACCCATCTCTCATCCATCCCAGCTCACACTCATCTCTCCACCTCCTCTCAAACTTCTCCATCCACCGCTTCCTTGTGGATTCATCCATCATTTGTCTCTCCCAGCTCACACCCATCTCTCCATCTCCTCTCACACCCCTCCGTCCATCCATCCCTTCCCGGTGGATTCATCCATTACTTGACCATCCCAGCTCACACCCATCTAGAATCATAGAATAGAATCATTAAGGTTAGAAAAGACCTTTAAGATCATCAAGACCAACTGTCAACCCAACTCCACCATGTCCCCTAAACCATGTCCCGAAGTCCCACATCCATATGTTTTTTGAACACCTCCAGAGATGGTCACTCCACCACCTCCCTGGGCAGCCTGTGCCAGGGCTTGACAACCCTTTCGGTGAAGAAATTTTTCCTGATATCCAATCTAAACCTCCCCTGGCGCAACTTGAGGCCATTTCCTCTCGTCCTATCGCTGGTTACTTGGGAGAAGAGACCAACACCCACCTCACCACAACCCCCTTTCAGGTAGTTGCAGAGAGCGATGAGGGCTCCCCTCAGCCTCCTCTTCTCCAGGCTGAACACCCCCAGTTCCCTCAGCCGCTCCCCATCAGACTTGTGCTCCAGACCCCTCCCCAGCTCCGTTGCCCTTCTCTGGACACGCTCCAGCACCTCAACGTCCTTGTTGTGAGGGGCCCAAAACTGAACACAGGATTTGAGCTGCGGCCTCACCAGTGCCAAGTACAGGGGCAAGGTCACATCCCTGCTCCTGCTGGCCACACTAGTGCTGATACAGGCCAGGATGCTGTTGGCCTCCTTGGCCACCTGGGCACATCCGTCTCCTCACTCCGCCATCCATCCATCCATCCACCCATCCATCCCTTCCTTGTGGATTCATCCATCGCTCATCCATCCCGGCTCACACCCATCTCTCCATCTTCTCTCACACCCCTCCATCAGCCTCTTCCCTGTGGATTCATCCATCATTCAACCATGCCAGCTCACGCCCATCTCTGCTCACACCCCTCCATCCATCTTTTCCTTGTGGACTCATCCACCTCACCCATCCCAGCACACACCCATCTCTCCACCTCTTCTCAAACTTCTCCATCTCAAACTCCGTCCATCCTTTCCTTCATGGATCTCTCCATCTCTCATCCATCCCAGCACATGCCAGTCTCTCCATCTTCTCTCAAACTCCTCCATCCAGTCCTTCCTCACGGATCCATCCATCTCTCGTCCAGCTGACCTCACATCCATCTCTCCAGCTTCTCTCAAAAGCCATCCATCCATCCATCCATCCATCCATCCATCCATCTCAAAAGTTATCCATCCATCCATCCATCCATCCATCCATCCATCCATCCATCCCTTCCTTCCTTGTGGATTCATCCATCGCTCATCCATCCCAGCTCATGCCCACCTCTCCATCTCCTCTCACACGCCTCCATCCCTCCCTTCCTCATGGATCCATCCACCTCTGGTCCATCCCAACACATGTCCATCTCCATCTCCACCCAGCCCCTCTCACCAATGCCCTCCTTGCCCCATTGACCCATTCGTTGCCCCATCCCGGCTGTGGCCGGGTGCTGACGGT
>NW_010546714.1:39884-46656 GCF_000687285.1 Phaethon lepturus | reverse complement strand
TGGGCGCCGGGCGGGCGGCAAGGAGAAGGCCGCGTTGACCTTTGGCATTAGCACGCAGCAAATTGGTGAGAGGGTTCAACGCAGTTAATGTCAGCAGGCGGGCGGGAAGCAGGGCGGAAGGGTGGAAGGCCGTGATGGGGAAGGGATGAGTGGACTGGGCTGCAGTCAGCGGGGCGCGCTGAAACACAGTCCAAAGCCGAAGGAACCTCTTCTGAGTCGCTACCCTTGAGAAGTCACGGGAAGCTGGTGAAAGGTGAGCACGAAGCTTCCCTTAACATAGAAAGGGTCCAGGGGATTGCATGTCAGCTTCTCTCACACCTGGGAACCTCGCTCGCACCCCTGAGCCAATGTTACATGGCGGATTTGTAAGTACATAGAGGACAGCGAGGTGACGCAGTGGACTTAGCAGATCTCATGTCTACCGGAAAAGGTTAAAAAGAGTATAGTGGTTGATTATTCTCCAAGGTTTTTGAGGGTGAAACAAAGAATAAGCAGTTTGTTTCACAGCAGGGAAAGGTTAGAGGTTACACTGGAGTTTAGAGCAAATTTCTACTTAATAACAAGGACAGCAAAATGCTACAAGAGTGCCTACAAAGATTACGAAAATTGAGCTGGAGGTGTTCAGTGGCATGTCAGGTAAGTAACTGTTAAAGAGCATTTCAGTATGACCTCTCCTACCTCAGAGTGAGGATATGAAATAGCAAAACATAAGATATCTTCCAGCTCTTTACTTCTCAGATTCTGTGTTTCATGTATTTTAGGAGGGTATTTTCCTCATGGTTTCCAATACATCTGTGCTTTCCTTACAGATTTTCACATACTGATTTCCAAGGCAGTCCCAGATGTCTACTGTAACTCTCGCCAGCTCAGGACTTTAGGGGGACCTGCAAGATATTCAATGGCTTCAAGACCTCAGCTCATCATTCGTAAGATTTTATGAGAATACTACTTTTCACTATTAAAAAAGGTGTTTGTGTGTGTTACAGCTTCCATCAACCTTGATAGTCCTTGCAGCTATAGAGAAAAACTTGACAATGTGGCCAAAGTGTAATCTAAATCAGAAATGAGAGAGAATGAGATTCACTTTCTGTAACATTGATTTTCAAATGCTTGATGAATTATTTTTTTAAATGTTCAGGACTGATCATGAGACAAAGCAATAGATATTTTCCTCTAATATCAGAAAGAATTTCAATTAAAAGAAAGCCAAATTTAAATTTATTCCTCTTTGTTGGGTTTTAAAGCATCCTGTTCTTATCTTGCATTGCTTAAGGAATTTAATACGTTTTTTGTCAGCAAGAATAGAGGCAAAAAGTAACAGGGATTTATTAAGCATGCGACTCAAGTTTTAGGCTCCTAATGAGCTACTTTTTCAATATTGAAAGAAAAAAAACAAACCCCAAAACCTTTTAATTAGATCTCCTCTTCCAGGTCTCCCTGGACTACCCTTTGTCACTTTGAACAGACTTACACAAGTGCATGCAGTATAACACAGATCTGTTCCTAACACAAGCGATCACTTTTTTTAAAAGCATTATCCATGTATAAACCCGGAATAGCTGTAAATTATGCCACAATGTACCCTGTTGATTTACAACAGCATGACTGGAAAAAGAGTGTGATCCATGGTTGTCATGCTGTTGACATAGTGCTTACATAAGATTTACATGTTCCTCCCACCCTGACAGGCATCATTTCATACCTCATACATGACAGGATAATAATGCGGTCACCATGCTCTTACCATAGTTATATTACTACATGCTAGCTACTACTCAACAGACATGTTTTTTTCTGCATTCATTAAAGTATTTAAAAAAAAAGTGAAAATCTGAAGTGATTCCATCCTTTCTGTATTTCTCTTACACTGTTTTTTTACTTATTACACCACAATGATGCATTTTCATGTGGGTTTCCCCCCACCAGTTTTTTATTTGCCATTTAAATCACAAGTGTTTCTGTTTCAATCTTCCAATACCTAAGCCCAGATTTACAAAAAGCCCCAGCCTCTCACTGCACTGACCTTGTTTTGCATCTGTACCTACATCTAAATCAAGATACTCTCCTTAAACATCACTTGGTTAATCCCTTCTCTAGATATGCATCCCAAACACGTATACAAATGATGCAGAATGTGAATTTATAAATAATTGATGTAACAACGTGTTTTGGTGCATGATCATCTTCATCATGAGAATACCACTGCATGCCTAATGTCCAGCATTTTGCCAGACCATGTCCTGATGAGTAATACAAATGATGAGATTGGTATCTGAAATTAACTGTTGCCACCAAAAAAACCCAAACCAGGCATGCATTTAACAAGCCCAAAGTAGATCTGTGAGCTGAAGGAAGATGGGCAGAAATGTCTTTAGAGAATGAGGCTCAGTTCTTCATATATTTATAAGGTGTCACTTGTCAGACCCCATATGCTTTGTCAGATATAAAACTGCTTTGGTCCTAAGTCAACACTTACTCTGGAGAACGTGGTGAACTGTCAGGCAGGAACCAATGTGACATGCATCTAAGACAGAACGTTAGGGTCGTGCAAGCATAGCAATATAATTCTTTACGTATATAAAGTCTACAATTCATGCAGTGCTTTTTAGGCAGCGTGATTATTGCCTGCTGTGATACTCCTAGAAAAATGTTACTCTGAAAAATAGCCTTAATTGTGCCCATCAGGCCGGGCAGTGACCACAGACTGCATCATTTCCCTTTTTAATTTCAACAGACTATGTGTTAGCATTGTTTTAAACATTGTTTTGTAGGAGAGAATATTTTCATACTACGTGTGGGTGAATTAATGAAATGTTCTCTGACAACTAGATAACATGGGAGGAGATTAATTAAGAGCATTTTTTTCTTTGCACCACACCAGTCTCTCAGAAAAAGTAACTTTATATTAATTCTGTGAGTACAGTTAAATTCTATCATGATCACTTTATTTCAAACATGACATTTTCCCTTCAGAATGAATAAAGACGAGGTATCTTGGTTGCTTGTACTACGCACTGAGCATCCTTCATGCTCTCCACCTCCTGATTGCCATTTTAAGACTATCATCTTCATCAGTAGAAATTAAATAGAGCGAACATTTGACTTTGGGAAAGGAAGGGGTAAGGACAGATGATTTTCCCTCTTATCTTTAAAATAAATCTAGTCATTTTCAAAAAGTAGGGCTCCTACAGCACAAGACTGGTACCTGAGAAGTATGATGCAAACTGAGAGGAAGAGGCTGTACCCTGCTGAAGTGCAGCTTATTAACTCACCAGCTTTCATCACCCTGCAGTGCTGCTGAAGGACTGCTGAACTAATGAATTACTGCATGTGATGGTCTCAGAGGAACAGCTGCACAAATAGATGGAACATTATAGAGATCGCAGGTGCTGGGATTTTAAGTCAATCATCTGTGCAAGCATAAACATTTAAGGCCAGCATCTCACATAACACCCTCTCAGACAGCGTGGAAACAGGCTTATCACACTCATTTTAGCCATTTCTTACACTAACAGCCTATACTTTCCAAAAGTCGTATCTGCAGAGCCAGAGTGTAATGCTAACAAATCTCGTTAAAAATCAGTTAGGTTAGATCCCAATACTGGAAGAATTATGTGTGTGGCAAAGCAACAACTGTAAGAACAGCAAGTATTCTCATATTGAATACCTTCTCCTCGCTTTTTATTTTTTATTTTAACTGTGATAATGCCCTACGTGAGAAGGGCTGTATTTCTATTATGAAACTGTAAAAAACAACATGGCAGTTGAATACTCAATGGCAGCATATTTCTGGTATGTGTCATAGAAATGCAAATGACCTCTTTTACATTTATAACCAGCAAACATCTCATGTTAAATGACAAAACTAATTAAGAAATTATGATTTCTTTTTACTCAAAGCAGAAAAGCTGAAAAAACCCAGCTCTCAGAAGAAGGTGGCTTTGAAAAGCCATTGTAAGCTATAGTACCTTGCTCCTCAAGCTGTCAGTTCAGAGGAAGAAGTCAGCCAAGGTGTCAAACCCTGCATCTTTTATACTGTATTCCACAAAAGAAGTTGTACTGGTTTGCAATTAAAAGTGGCGTAATGATATGTCTAAAAGGAGGTAGGATAACATTTGGAACAAGCTGGTTCTAATCATGACGAGACACATCGATAACTGCAGAGCAATTGGTACCCACCGAGCGTCAGATCCTCCATCGCCCTGTTGTCTGCCATAGCACAGGGGAGATGGGGAACATTGCAAAAAAGGAACGGCAAATCCCTGCAGATGTCCAGATAAAGTGAAGGAACTATGGCCCTAAACAACTCACTCTCAAAATCTAACGGAACTGGTGTAGTTTTCCCCGTGCCCACAGGAGCAGTCAGTGAAATCTTGAGCGCCGCTGCTTTTGAGCACAGCCCGACGTATCCTCTGTGAGCTTAACGAGTAAACTGAGTATTACTGATGTTCCAGAATTTTATGAACTCTTCACAAAGGCTTGGACTACATTGGCATTGTAATTCACCAAACACAATTAAGATACGCAGGGTATATCGTATTATTTCACAAGACCACGCGGACTAATCCGTAGCCAAGTTCTGCTGAAGTCAAGACTGAAATCCTGTTCACCTCAGTATAGGTGTTATTTTGCCCAGCTGTATACAAAGGAGGCTGCTAGAAAACCTGCAGCATGTCCCGAGAAGAGAGGAACTAAGATGTGATCATTCATAGTTCTGCCTGAAGGCCAGGGTGCAACCAACCCCTCCGGAGGCAGGAGGGGGTCTGTGAACACAGAGGGAAACGTGCCGCAAGCCAGTCATCAGGGTTTTCCTGATCGAATCCAAGTCTCATATGACACTGAGCTTAGATTTAGGTTTCTTATGACTTATTAGCTAATAGATACCATAAATTAAGGAAATGGTGCAGAGGCTGTAAAAGACAAATAAGCCGTGAAAGTGTCACACTGACAGAAAATGCAGAGTTTGAGGAAGAAAGCCAAATATTGCACTCTCATGCAGTTTCTTTTGGTTAAAGCTTTTGTAACTTATCAACATCATAATCCTGAATTAAAACTTCATTTTTATTAGGGATGAGGATGAATTTTTTTCCTTCCCCCAGTGCTTGTAGATTGCTAGAAGGGAAAACAAGACAATTTTCTCTCCTTAGTTCTGAGGCTGTACTCAAGTGTTCAGCAGTTGCCCCCCTTCTCCCTCTTCTTTGCTGTGCTGGAGCAAGTGCTTGGGAAGCTACACTGCAAGACAGATTCATGTGGAAAAAATTATTCCCCAAGTGTTTTTTGGGTTTGGGTTTTTTGTTTTTTGTTTTTTTTTTTTAAGTAGTCAGCCTCATGCCAGCACAAGGTACAATATACAACTGGACTGGAAAGCCTAACAGAAGATAGGAATGAAGTGGCAACTGCTTAACCAACATTGCAGTAGAAGTTATTTGTAATACTCACAGGACTCATTAAAAGAGGATGAGGTAGAGACTGAGCTAGATTAGGTAAGTGGAATGCAGTTGTTTAAGGCATTTACTTGGTCCATCTAATCGCATTCAGCTCACCACATATAATCTAGAGCAACCTGAAAGCCATCCTATACTTTTTTGTTAATACTCTCAGATACCTTTATCAAATACCTGTGAAAAGGAGCTCTGGGAAGCTCTTTTTCCCCTGAAGTTCCCCCCAATCCCACGCCAAAACAGAGAAGATAGGGCACTGGAGAAGGGGTTCTTCATATCCCATAGGAATCACTCTTGGGCAAAGGTGATTAGGATAGGACAGTAAAACCAGATCTCCAGATATTTTGCAAGTTTACTGCAAGAACAAAACTGCCAAACCACATGGGAGGATCAGGGCTTGTATGCTTTCAGAAACACTGTATGAACTAAAACCACAGTAAATGATTCTCTGACAGTAAATTGTTGAAAATACTGAGTCATCATACCAGATGAGGAGCTGTACTTTTCCTTTAGTTTGTTGCTTGAGTTCGCAGTCTCACTGAATTGCTGTGGCAGGTCCATTTGTACTGCAAAACGTAAATTCATCCAGTATCTGCAGAATTGGAATCAACAAGAGTAAAAAAGTAAATGTCTGGGAGGAATCGCTATGTATCTAAAAGCAAAGAATGCTAGGAAATCTGGCAGATGCAGTTTGACTGGTTTCTCTATATGACCTGCCTGTTTACCTGGAGAGTTTAAGAAACCAGGAGAATCCCATGCAAAGTCTGAAAATATCTAGATCAGGATTTTTCTTACCGATATGCAGTAAAACCTTCATTTCTCTTTGCTGTGATCAGTGAAAGATTATACCAAATCAACCTCTATATCTTAATGCTCGGACTCACGATCAAGTCATGGTAACTCTCCAAAGATTAATCTCACTTAACCTTAGGCAAGTATATCTAAGCTGATCATGTAGATGCCTTTTAGACTCATCGGAGCAGGATTCACCTGCTCTGCTTTGAACAGGTCTCCCACAATCAGACAAAGTGCACTCCAGAAACATCTGTTTCTTCCCATTGACTTTAGCATAAGCTTAGACAATTAGCTCAGGCATAGACCACACTAATACAGAGATCTAAATTTAGAGCAATGAATTCCCCCCAATGTGCACTCCTTGGTTAGACAGCAGGACTGAGAGAGATTAAACCCTTTGGGTTTGTTTGTTTGTTTTGGGGGTTTTTTTTAAGCATCATGGTATTGTCATGGATTTGGCAGGAGAAAATGTGGTACACTTCTCATAAAATATTCAACCTTTCACAGAACCAGATAATCTCTCTTCTTCCCACCCC
>NW_010546714.1:6138-39585 GCF_000687285.1 Phaethon lepturus | reverse complement strand
CTGTCTGCTCCCCCCCCCCCCCCCCCCCCCAATCTCATCTGAGCAGCTCCAGCTACCCAAACTCTCAGCACTTCTTTTCTCTCTCACGGGTGTGTGAGGAATCAAGACTGGGTAGCAGACTGATGTTGATTATGGCTGAGCAGCCGAGGTCTGGATTCCCAGCACTGAACAGTGTATCATATGTCCTCTCTGTTTTCATCTCTCCGCTTCTCTGCGGAATTTTTTCTTATTGGATTTTGCAGCTGTCTTATTATATCAGCTCTTAAAGTATTCTGTTCTTCGCGTTGCACTCTTGCACATGCTGGCAAGGGGAATGGCATTCAAACTGAACTCTCTTCCCCTCTGAAGACGTATCAGCCACTGTGAGCTCAAAGATCCAAAAGCATTTTCTTGATACCAACTTGTTCTGTGATACATGATGAGAAATGCTTCCCAGAGTCTTGCTTTACCTTGCTTTACCTAGCACTCTAACAGCTGGACTTCCTCAGTGCTGTCTATGGCCATCTTTCATGGCACAGTGTAGAGTAAAACTAACATGTAAAAAGCATGCATTGCCCAGTCTTAAAATCCATTCAAAAATACTTTTTTTCTTATGAATCCTCAATTCTCAATTATTTTTTTTTTACCCTTCCATATTCATCTTTCTACTGAATTCAACCCAAAACCTGTGTAACTCAATAGATAAGGCTATAATATTTTGTTATATACCCACACATTTCTCTATACATCTCTGTGTGTGTATATATGTATTAGTCCTCTATGTATCCAAAAAGACTTTTAATATGTCCTCAAATAAAAGGGCATAAATGGCCAGTCTGGCTCTGACCACCAGTTGATGTAAATGAAGAAGGTTTTTCATAGGCTTTTCTTTAATAACTTCTGCTGGACCAGAACTTCAGATGGCCAAGACTGAAGCAGGACTGGTATCAAAGGATAAAAATCACACTTCAGTCATAGGAGCTATGTGAATTTAAATCTGAAGGATTCATAGCATTTCTCCAAGTGCTTCTAAAAAGCCCTCAAGAGTTCTTCATGCTGGGGGAGGGAGGCATAACTTGCCAGGCATTATAAACCCAGCCAAAGCAGGCTTGCTCCTTTGGGATACCCACAGGAAGGCACTATCCCTAGAAACACTCAACATTTCTGCAGCTTACCCACTTTCAGGACATGCAGTTGGAGACGATGGTTCAAAGGGTGGTTAAATGGGCAGAGTGACACTAGAGCTGTACCTCCCGAAGCAGAGCTGGAATCACTGATACAGGTTTACTCACACCAGCATGAAAGCAGCCCAGCTAGCTGGTGGGAATTTTTTACAGCAAACAAAGCCCTTAATACAGGGTCTTTGCAGGAGTTTATATCATCTGTTCAGCCTCTAGAAAGGACCTAGGGCAGCGAGGAGAAAGGGGAGTGAGAACCTCCCAGGTATGAATGTGGGTGGGATAATGAGCCAGCACACCTCAGCTGTGGCATTGTGCTATTTAGCAGCTCCAAGGCAGGCTGGTGTTCCCTGCAGCTGTGAGGGGGCTGCTGCTCCTGCTGCTCCAAGCAGTGATGTGAGGGAGGCTATGGTTCACAAAGCTCCATGCTTCCTCAGTAAATCCACCCAAGAGGAGAACAAAGAGTGATGGGCATCTTCAGAAAAGCTTGATTCAGTGAAAACTCAGATTCATTTAGCTTTGTCACTCATGGTAAGGAAAAAAAAAAAGAAAAATCCCTCTCTGTTTGTTGTAGTCAGCATCTGTTTAAAGAGCTCCAGGGTAAATTTCCTGGAGTAGCCATTAGGCAAAGTGCTCACTTCTGAGCATCAGAAGTTCAGCAACTTACATCCAAGTGCTGCTTCCCTTGGGCATGCGCCACAGATCTTCTGACACGCAAGCGAAACGGGTTTCTTCTACCAACTCTCCATGCGTGTTCATCACTTTGTGCAGTTCTGCTGTCCTCCCACCACCCCTCCCGCTCGCGCTCTCTCTCTCTCTCTCTCGGGGAAAGCTATCTGCCAGTAAAAGCACAACAGGGATGTGACAAAACCAAAATTTCCCAGGTTTCGGAAGGTGGTGTTCTGCTGCAGGTCATACCAAAAGGAACAAAGGGATACAACTGCCAAATCCTTGGCTGCTGTCAGTGAACAAGATTATGGGTATATTTGCTTCATCATCGTCACATTGATGCCACAAGCCGAATCTTCAGCAGATTCAGATTGAAGCAGAGGATTTTAAGGACTGAAAGTCAGAGAGCAAAAAACCCCAGGCATTTTGAGATATGAGATACCAACTCAACAAGTTTCTCTCAAAGCACATTTCTATTTTATAACATCGTGGCTGTGAAACACTGAAAGGAATGTATTTTAAACTGGATTCAAGAGCTCTACAAGCTCATCCCTCTCTTGCTAAAACACCCAGGAATAGATTTTCAAATGTCACGTGTCAGAAAAAGCATGGTTAACAGGGCAAAAGACATAACTCCTTTTGAAAATACTGACACAGAATTCCAAAATCCTCTGACCTATGCTCAAAACTGTGCATGCCACTTTAGCTTAGTATTGAGAGGTCCAATCCAACAGATAGTTTTAGGAAAATAGGAATTCTTGAAAATGCTAGTTCTACTCCTCCAGGGGCTTCACAAAGATGAGCTTTTTTGTCTCATAGTTAACTGTCAAGTTCAATTACAGTGAAACAATTTCAGTACTAATGGTACTCCTACTCCATGAATCTTGGTTAAGATGTTAGTGACTTGCAATTTGGGTCTACCAGGATCTGCATAAAAATTATCTTTTATAAAACAATTCTGTGAAAACAATTTTAAAATATAGTATTTCAAAGTTTTTCATAGTCATGCATCCTGTAATTCGCAGCAGAAGCCAGCTAATGATTCCTGAATTAGAAACATTGCAATTCAGTTTTCCTGAAGTTCACAGAATCACAGAATCATTACAGTTGGAAAAGACCTTTAAGATCATCAAGTCCAACCATTAACCCAACAACCCCACCTCCACTAAACCATATCCTTAAACACCATGTTTACACGTTTTTTGAACACTTCCACTGATGGTGACTCCACCACCTCCCTGGGCAGCCTGTTCCAATGCTTTACCACTCTCTCCATAAAGAAATTTTTCCTAATATCTAGTCTAAACCTTCCCTGGCACAACTTGAGGCCATTTAGTGTGGTTAAATATCTGGATGTTATACCTGAGTAATGCCAAGTACGGCTCACATCTATATCTGAGTAACAAGCAGAGAGATGAAAGCATATAGCCTTTGTATCTATGTAATACCTTGATAGATTCAGTACTGGTGCTCACACCAATGAGCAATGTTACTTACAATGTTCTTGGTCCACACATGAATGGTGGTGAATCTTGAGGAGAAACTGCTTGTATCTGAGCCTTGATGCAGTTGCAACAGAGGAGTAACAACAAAAAAAGTGCATTTGAGTGTGACTAAAGTCATCATCATTGGTGACACCTTCCACATCATTGGTGGAAAATGGGAGATCTTTGCAAGTATAGTAGAAGCATTTAAATTGAAATATTAGGTAAATACTCACTGAGAACAAAACATAGCAGCTGGCACAGATACTGACCAGTTTTAATGGTTCCCAAGAGACCATCCTGGACAACAAAATTGCTTTCTGGATTGAAGACTCACTACCTTCATGTCTGGAGGCAAAAAAGAACATCTGAGGCTAAGGACATCGCTACTGAGCAGGGCTTCATCTGAGATGAGAGCGATGAATAAACAATGTAATTATGTTAAAAATAAACTAAACTCAATATCCAGAAACAACAATGAGGAGTGAAATTCTGAATATGTTACTTGTAGATAAGATAATAAATAAACCCATGATAAATAAAGCAACTTAACAGCCAACTTCAGCATCAAGACACCTGGGGAATACCCCAGATTTGGAGGTTGCAAATAAGGCCAATGGTAGATGCAGCTAGTGTAACCTTTTCTGAACTCCCGTTCACCTGACAAATAGCTTTAACTCCACAGAGCTGTACTAAAACACTTTGGTATTTTCAAGTCTTATGTTAAGACAGATTGCTTTTAAAATAAACAGTAGTTTTATTGAGTTTTCAGCTTAGTAAAAGGCTTATGTAGATTTCCAACTAGTTGCTATAATTTACAAAACACTCCACGATAAACAGGGTCTCTCTGTCCAGATTGTGCTGCAACTGTGGAACAGCAATTTTTCACCCACATTTTCTGTTCGATAGTTAAGCATTTATTGACACTTCACCTTGCAATTAACAATGGATAAGCTTCTAAAAATTTGGCACATAGTTAAAAGAATTTTTCTTGCACAAGTTTTTCATATACAATAATTTTCTTGTTCAGCATGTTTGTATAAGTTATGCAGGTAAAAAAGATAACAACATACATTTCTACAACATAAAAGTTTACCATCTATTGACTGACCTCTAGTGGAAATAAGGTAAATCTTGGAATAATTTTTTAATTGTTATTGGATATTATGAGGAATATAGGATTTTGAGGTGCTAAAAATTTATTTAATTTGCATTATGTGCTTGACTGTGTAAAAATACAAAACAAATCTGAGTACATGTGACTTTTCTTCTCAAAGTATACCCAAATACATTATTGGAATGGCAGGATGAAACCAGACCCCAGAACAACAACAGTGATGAATCACAATGACTATTTTGCTGCACATTCAAAGCAGCTCATAAGTTTTATTCAAACTAAGTAAATCGAAAATGGCAGAGTGTGAAATATGCCAATAACACAGACCCAGGCTAACGATGGTCTGTAACAGGGCACAGACCCAGCTACTTCCTCTAGGTCAAAACCACTTAGTCATTATAAATAACCACAAACTCTATCTCAACAGCCTCATACATTTTCATCTTTATGCATCAGTTTCATCCATCCACACATGTCACCTTCCCACTGACTCCATTTCAACTCCATTCGTGGACAGATCTTGGTTCCTCACAAGATCAGTGTTGAGGCACCACCAAAATGTAGCCCTACGTGTTTTCTTTGCATTTTTTTCTTCTTCACTATGTGTTCCCTAATTTCACCTTTCCCATGACAACTACTAGCTGGTACTTAAAGAAATAAGGGGTGAATGTATACATGTACATGAGACACAAATTTCATTCCCTTTTTGTAAGACCTGGGAGTAACTGAAAACTTGCTCAACAGCAAGAATGCTAAGCATATTTCTTCTCTACTTATTCATCTTGCCCGTGTCTGCTTGCCTGATTACTAACGAAATTCCACCTCGCCTCCCCTGACTCTGTTGGATTCCAGATACATCCTAGTAATTAAGCCTTTGGTTCTGTAGCATATGGCTGTTGATGGTTTTGAATGAGGAGAACACAGTAGCATCTGGAGGGCTTTGATTAAAAGATATATTGAATATAAAATAAGCCAAAACAGTTTCTTGTAAAGATGCCTTTTTCAGTCAAAACTTCCCGTTACCAGAGAAAATATTAATGCGTAATTTCTAAGGCTGCTGCATCTGAAAGTTTTGGGCTTGCTGTCTATTCAGCTCCTTTCTTGTTTCATTATTTGCCACCTTTGTGAAGCTTGGAGAAGCAATCGTGCACTGCTGTATTATGGGATTAGAGGAAAGCCAGGGAGTTTGTGTACTGGAAATGGTTAGGAATATTAGGACAAGCCTGTAGTATGTAAACATTTGACTTAAAAGAAGAGCTATTTTGGCTTCATATACATGGAGTCCTCCAGTATTGTTAGCCAACATCCTGGGATACGTAACACCTTCCAGTTCAGCTCTATTTCTTTCTCTGAGCTTACCTTTCTAGCTATTCCCCTGGACTATTCCCCATCTTTACTCTCCCCATACCCCCATCAGCCATCCCCCACCCTAAGATGAGTCAGTGTCTCTTCTCCTCCTACCACTTTTGCTTCCCAGGGAGACCCTCTCTGGTCCCCATTCATCCAAGTCAGCTTCACCACCCTGACATCATTACTTGAATCCTCACTTCCATTAATATATTTACACAGTTACACATTTCCTTGCCTAATGCAAAAGACATAACAAGCTCACCGTGGGAAGGAACACTGAGCAAAAATACTGCTTGATATTTTATTAAGCTTTACAAATACATTCATTAAAGGTATAAAATGAAGATAGCTCCTACTTGGAAGTTGGATGAGACACACTATAATTTTGCTTAATTTACTTCATGTATTTTTCTTTGCTATTTTTGATTACTTTTTTTTTATAAGTGGAGTCTACAAAGTTGTTTTGGTTGATTCTTAAAGGAAAAGTTTTGTAGCTGATGGATTTTTGCACTGACAGTAATAGAGAAATATATAGCAGCTCATTCGCTGAGGGTCTTGTAATTATATATTGCACTACAGAGATTGACACATGCTGTTGTTTGATATAAAGAGAATAAACAGTCTTTGTTTTGTTGAGTTTACTAAAGAGATTTTACTCTGTTCTTGGAACTGTGATCACATTTCTGGTAGTTCCTCCACTTTTTTATATCTGCTATCCTTCCCATTAGCACCAGGGTGAAACTGTAAAGACTAGAACATCTCCATTTTTAGTAAAGATTTTAATGATGCAGTGAGAGGAAGGAAAGTACTGCTTTAATCCTGACTGGAAGACTATGTTTTATACAACATAATTTCATGCAATTTGTTGTTCACAGATTATAAAAATGATGGGAACAAACATTCATTTAATTAGACTTTTCTGTACTTTTTTAGTTCTGATTCAGAATTTTCCCAAAATTAGTCTTTCAACAACTTTCAATCTCCATTCTTTCTGCCCTTGTTGTAGTTATTGTTGTGCACTCTGCCTACTGTCCCGATATCTTGATAGTTTTTCCATTCTTTATAGTGGAAGAGAGGTCAGATTTCAAGCTGCTGAGTGCCTTGGACTCCTAATGACTTAAGTGAATGTTAAACATCCACCTTTCAGGTCTTGGAAAAAAGAGGTTTTTAATGTTATTTCCCCACCATCTATAGGACCACTACAGGGCTTAACAGTATAAAGGTGATGAGTATCTCACAGACAAGGCTACAGACCTTCAGCTGAAGCTATCACATCATCACTTAGGAAAAATTCTCAAAATTCACCCTAATGAATGCTGTGAAATAAAAAAGCACTGAACACCAAGATGCAAGTTAATTCAGAGCTGTCATCTTCACCATGATGACCTTTTCCTTCTTCTTTCAGCAATGATGTCATGAGCAGTTTGGGAGGTGTGCAAAACCCCTTTGAGAACAGAGATGGGATGGTCTCCAGCAAGACAGCAGAAACCCCCTCTACTGCCGAGGTCTTGCATTTGGCCCTGAAAATCAGAGTGAGTGCCTCCTTTAGTCTTGAAAACATTAGCAAACACTACCAAAACACAAGAAAAGAAAGCCCTGGTATTATTTATAACAATTAAATGCCATGAGGGAGGGATCCAACTGACTGTCACAGATAAAAACAAGGTTTTGTTTTGAAACGTTAATTTTCAGAGGAACCCATTGCATCAGAAATAGAGGAAATATAAATAAATGGCCTCAGGTGCATTTGCTTGAATCAAAGAGGTCAGATCAGAAGTCCTTGACCTGCAGGTGCAAAAGCTGAAGTATGGTCATTTAAATGATCTGTAAGAAAAATTCTGCCACTTTTGGAAGAATACCTACAAATACCTATTTAGGCAACCACACCTTTGGAGTTGTTAATGTACCATTGCGAGTTCATCAAACTTGCAGCTCTAACAGCAGAAAGGCAGTTCAGGCTATGGAGTCACGTAGGGATTTTAAGTTTCCAGAAAATAATAGAAACCCTAAAAACCTTCCGGGCAAAGTGATTTCTCACAGTACTTGCAGAAATTAAATGACAAACCTAGTTAAGAACAATACACAGAATGGAAAATTTATACCCAGTGATTTATTATAGCCTTTTCTGAGATGTTGTTTTTCCTCTTAAGTTTTCTCAGATATTTAACAATGAAATTAGAACATTTCTATAATTTAGGGCAATTCTCTCCTTCTGTGATTTAATTCCAGACAATTCTTCATAGCTTTCTAAAAATACATTGCAAGAATTTACACAACTCTGATTTTCCTAGTAGAATGTGCATCATATGATCAGAAAGTCTATGCCAAAATCATAGTCGTTTAAGACCTTGGCAGCAAATAGTTATTTTTTTTTCCTCTCTTCTTAGACTAACAGAGGCTGGCTCTCTTTAGGAAGATCTGACCTTGTTAACACTTCGTAACCTCACATCCACCTTGCTTCTTGTAAAAAATGCTTATATTTTATGCATCTACAATATGAGCGATTGTTTCACACAAAAATGAACGACTTCAGTGTGTGGTTTAATACTGGCATCAGCTTTGCCTTTCTCAAGCTTTTGCCCTGCTTCCTACTCTAACTTCTCCAGCCTATGCTTGAAATCAATGCATAGTTACTCTTGGGAAATCTCTTTTTGCCTTGGACCAGAATATTCTCATAATTTTCCACTGGGTCATTACTGTCCTAATCTGGCCTCATTCAAGGTTTAAAAATTAGTTTCTCTTCTGTTTGACTCATTTATAACATTTTTCACACTTTCGTGGTGTTGCTGAAGAATATATAGACGTTTTTGCTTCACTTCAGTGTTTGTGAGCGAACATGGAAATAAGGAGACACAGTCCAATGCACACTCCAGGAGGCTGTGCTGGTATACTGGTTTGGGTACAATGAATACAACACCAAATGCATAATCTCTCCTCTATGAACCCAGTTTCCTGCAATTTGAAGTACAACCACAAAAATTGCATGCAGGGAAAACAAAATAAAACAAAATTTCTTGCATTTAAGTGAGGAATACTGATTTTAATGAAACAGAAGATTTGTGAGATTTTAGTTTTTCATTAAAACCTTTGCTCGGTCTCTCTTTTTTTTTTTTTTTTTTTTAATTCCTAATCTGAGCTTTATATAGACATCTTAATCATTCCTCATAGAAAACCTGGTCTCCAATCCTATTTGTCTGAAAACCCGAAGGATTACTAGCTGCAAGATTAGCTCTCTAGGGACCATCTTTTCTTCTACTTAATATATCAGTCTTGAAAGCTGTTTAGCAGATTGTAGGCAATTTTAATCTTGAGATTAACTACTTCTTAAAAAAACCACCAGTATAACAGTCTTTTTAGAACCATTCAGGTTTGCAAATGGAAAATCTGTTATTTTCTACAGACAGAAAGTATCAAACTATGTGGTAGCTAAATATAAAGAACCTTTTGGGAGAAAACATAGGGGTTTTTTTAACCTTTCAAATACAGTTTGTAAAACGTCTTTGATAAATAAACATTTACCTCAGGAATGTTTTAACTGGTCATATGTGAGCAAATATCGTGTGTTGCTCCATTTGTTTGCTCTGCTTTTGCTATCTGTATTTATAAACATTAGACCCAAATTTTAAAGCACGGAAAGCACCAGGCACAGCTTCAGATCTAACAAAGAAGTGAAATTCCATGAAAATGAGAATTTGCAAACATCAGCACCAATAAAAGAGGTGACTCTCCTCCTTCCCCACAGACACATGCATCCTTTGTACATGATTAAATTACAGACCTCATTGCTTCAGAATGTATCAGTAAGTTCAAAAAGAACTAGACATTAAACTGATATGAAAAATACCAGAGGTTAACGGGACCACACACAGAGGCTGTCTGCTATGATGGGTCCCATTACAACCACTAAGGACTGCTGGCTAGGTTGCCCTGCTTCAATTTTCGGCTCTTTGTTGTACCTTCCTCCCTTGCTGAAAGCTGGCTCCAGTGACACGCAAGGTGTTAAACCAGCCAAACCCCTGACCTGAGCCAGTCTGGGCAGCCCTCTGCCAGGCTTCTCCCCTGCAAACCCACACCTTGCCTCCAACAGCTCACCTTGGCAGCAGATACGTCATTACCTTAGGCGTTCTCAAGAGACACGAGGATTCAAGAGGGCCCTGTCTGTCTCTCATATGCATAGAGCCTGTTGGATGGGATATAGCCCTCTTCAGCTGAACCAGCTGTTGCAGTTGTGGTCACCTCCTGAACTGCTTATGCACAACTTCTTTTGAACATCACCTGCTTTTTCGTACTACTGTCCTCTATGTCCAGAGCCATCACCTCTCAGTCTCTGATGGGTAGATTGGTGCCTTATCCCCTCTCTCATCTCTTCCACAAGCTCATGGTGAACGTGGGCGCTGCCAATGACGCCAGCGCACAAGCTGACTAGGTCTTTTCTGCTGGTCACCATCTGCTGAGCTGGATGCTATTAAACATCCAGTACAACTCTGGATTAACATACATGCTCATACATACACATTCATGAAAACTATGTATGGTTTTTTCCAACAGCCTATTGAAGAGAAGAGGAGGATTCAAGTCCTTTTTAAAAAAAAAAACATTATCTGAAGGTGCTTTAAAAACTCCGAAGAGAAGTATGATGAGGAAGAATATATATAAACAAAGTTTTACGTTAGAGAGCTCATTGGTTTTTTACCTTTTAGAGAGAATATGTTTTGCACTTTATGGCCAGACAAAAGAGAAATTTTTGGCACCTGGTCCTTCCCATGTCACATATGTATGTCTGGAATTGTTTCAGTGTACCTTAGGGACTCATTATATTTGAAGGCCTGCGATTATACATTTGAGTCTATCATAAGCTGAGCTACGCTGGAATCCAATGGTTTCAGGCAGTCTCTTCCTCAAGAAGAATCACACGCTCCCAGAGAGTGGAAAAACGTTATCATCTGGCTCCCGCTCACTTTGCTCATCCTCTGCATGTGTCCCAGCTGTCAATATAATTACAGGTTGTGCAACGGCAAGGTCTACAAAAGAAAAAGAAGAATAAAATCAACTTACTTTTCTCTTAAAATACGAGCATAAGAAAGTGCGTCAGTCAACTGCTGCACTATCTATCTCAGATCTCGGGAAATACACCTACAAGACCATAATTAACAAAGCAACTGGAGAGCTAAAGAGCAGCTGAAAACTGATTCATCAGCCTCAAGGTCTGAATATCTCCAAATCCATCTTGAATCAATACCAAACTTTTATTCTGTGTGACAATCAAAATTTATATTTTCAAACAAAACAAATTTCCAGTTCCTATTAAAAACAAGTAGCGAAAATCATGGACCTCTGTGGTACTTTTATCCCAGGTGTTACCCTATGTCTGCTATATGCCAGGAGTTTTTACTAGTGCACTGTTAATTTGTGGGTAAGGCAAGGAAAAAAATTGACATAGTTTTTTTAAATTGAGTCTATTTATATTAGCCTATGCCATGAAGGGAAATTCTTAGGCTAATCTATAAGCTCCTAGCAATCTGCTATCATATTAAGTATGATTAATTCCATTATCTCTTCTTTATTAATTTATTCAACTACATTAATCAACTCTTTATTAATAGAAAAGGTAACCAGGATTTTTTTTTCCACAAAAAAGGTCATTGAGACCAAAACCATAATTATGTTTACTAAGATACTCTTTTGTTCAACAAAGTATTTGGCTAGTTTAATCAAAATGCAAATTACACCACAAGTGAGAAAAAAAGACAGTACATAATAGCTAAATGTTCCAGGATTGCACAGACCTTGCTGCTAGCAATTTCTTTTGGAAGACTCACTCTTGAAGTTCAATCTCATAAATCATGGATTACATTGCTATGTGCTTTTCACAAGGGCATCTCATGTCTGGCAGCAAATCTTGCCAAAGCTTCAGCGCTTGGCTTGCTGAGGGCACAGGCCCCATACTTCTCCTATGCCCTCCGAGCATTGACCAAACACTAACTCTCTTGGAATTTCTCTCTGTGGTGTTGGCCATAGCATAAAAATAAAGTAGAAATGTTTAAATATGAGAAGTCTCCTTACCCAGAAGCTGCTGGCTTCTTTCCTGCAAGGGGGTGAGGTTGATACCTGCCAGCCACAGAACGCAGGTCGTGATTTGTCACCCGTGCTTTTCTTAGCATGGCACTGGCACTTGAACACTGCCTTATAGCTCCACCCCATCTTCTCTCTACTTGTGTTGTTCATCGCGCAAGGCCGCCATTTTGTCTTCCAGTTGGTGTTTGATCTGCCCCATGTAACTAGACTGTGGCCTTGACAGCAGCTCAATCTTGGGTGCATCACAGCCATTTCATCGCTTGTCATGCAGGTTTCCATCCATCAGCACATCACAGAGGCAAGATCTGGGCTTTGCTTGGGTTTCTGCAGTTATGTCACAACCTCTCCTGCAGAAATCAGTTCCACATGATTAATTTCAACATATTTGTCCTTTTTCTGTATGCTTCTTCCCAAAATAAATAAAGGGATCAGGGAAGAAATACATGTTTCCATGAAAGTTAGACACCCTTCTTCATTTTCTCTCCAAGCCCTTCGGGCTTTCAAATGCTTGAGAGGTGAGGTTATGCTTGACAGCAGAGCAATGTCTTTCTGGCTTCTGGGCTCTTTCATTTTAAAACTGAACTTTGGCATCTTAAGCAGTGTAGAAAAAAAAATCTGCACAATCTATATGGATAGTTCAAAAGAGTGGGAACAGGTTAGAAAGACAACTTGCCTGCCAACCTACAATAATAATTAAGCTAACTGCTAAGCCAGGCATCAAAGAGTAAAATTTCTTTCCTCAAGCCCCATGTTCCTCTGCTCTGAGGCTCTTGAAGAGTAATGCTCTGAGGAGAGAGAGGGGATAGAATTTGCTTTCTGGGCATGCACAAGCTACCTATAACATGACAAGCCAGAGCAACAAAACTTCCAGCTTGCTCTTGAGCTCTTCTGGGAACTACGAACTCTTTATTGCTCTGGCTCGTCTGTGAAGCTTGATCTGATGGACATGGTCAAAGTACATCTGCTGGGTTGGGCCCTGCAAGAAAAAGGAGCAGAGTAGTCTGCTTTTATAGGTGGGCTTCATTGCCAGCATCTCCTACATCTCCTTGCCTCTCCACTTCTGTCCCTTCATCTTTGCCATCTCCTTTTCCTCCCTCTTGATTTATCATCTCAGATATCAGCTCCAGCATGCCTGTGCTGAGCCACACCTGTAATCAGTTTACCACATTTATTAGTCTCTTCTTTGGAAATAGATCAACTTCAACAGACTATTTAAATTTGCCTTTGGACAGAGAATGATCTTCAGCATGATTAAAAGTTGAGAAAATTTTCCTTGAGTGGAGAACCCGTCTCCCTGTGACTGCTCCAACATCTATTTAGGTATTTTGTTAAGCATACATGGGGAAAGGAACTGAACTCCAGCCTTTCCCCTCCACGGGCTCTCCAGTTACCAGTCTATATTTCCCCCCTAAGCTGCGAGGGAGTCAGTCCGTGCACGGGGAACCACGTAAGCAAGCGGTGCTTGATGAACACCACCTCAAAAACGCAAACAGCCTAACAGGTATCTCAGTCTGACAGGACTGGGGATATGAATCCACCCAGGCAGAGGTTCAGCTGGGAAGTCACTAGCAACCAGCTTCCACACAGCTGGGCAAGGCTTTACAACAAATTCAGCCTCCATTGAATTTCGTTATGACTCTTTGAAATCAGTAAAACTGGCCTGAATTCTGAGAGGGAGACAGAAGCACTGTTTTATGCAGATAAATTTTAGCACATGTAAAGGCTCTGGATGTTATAGGAATCTTTGCTGTATTATTTATATAAATTATATTTATTAGGGTTGTTATTGCAAGTAAAAATACATTTCCTTGCGCTGAGTATTCTAAAAACAGCATAGTCAGCGTTTTTGGTCCTCGTGAGTCTATTTACATTTCAGTAATGTAATTTTAAACCACCATGAATTTAAAATTTCTTCAGTAAAATGTCATCTTTTACTCTTGCAAGATTACTTGTAGCAAAAACTAGATTTTATTTGAAAAGAACCAAAACTGATTAAAATGTTTTTTCACTTGTTTGCTGCAGCACTAAGAGACTGAGGTTAAACTTGGCTACTTACTTTTATCCTGGTGCCGCTTTGTGATGATTTGTAATTCATCATCTCTAACGGGATGTAAACGTTGCTGCCACCTCTCAGTTCTGCCCCACTGAGACTGTAGGCATGCATGGTTTAAAACTGATCGCTTGGAAAAGATATCAGAAGATCCAAACTCTGAAACAATCTGATCAAATTTGTTTCAAATATTTGCATCTGAAAGGAATGAGAAATTCTTGTCTGCTGTTTCAAATTCTTCTGACTCTTTCTTCTTAGTAAACGTTATGTAATTGTACTAAAAGGTACAGAGAACAATTAATTTACACGGATATCAAATATTTTATGATACTGACACCTGGTTTGTTCAAGAACGAGATCTAGTGGATCGCATATCAGTTCCAAGGGATTCATATGAACTCTCCTACTTACATCAATTAAACTTTGCCAAATCATACACCAAAAACAACTGTTTTGTCATCAAAGAATCTTTGATCACATGGATTCCCCTCTGTTTTTTTGTAAATTTCTTTCAGTAGTTAATGCTTTATATAAACCAACTAATTCATATTTCAGAGAATAAACGTGCTAGAAAAGAACCTGTTCATTCAATGTTAGAAAGAAATCATACGGTTTGTTTTTTTCAATACCGATTGCAATAGGAGGTTCTGAGCTGCTGCAATGGTATCTCATACATACAAAGGAATAATTTGTTTCATTGTATAATCATAACAATCCAAAAATTGTTCATATCATTTGGGATGTAAGCTGACATCCCTCACAGCCCTGAGGACCAAGACTTCACATAAAGATTGCACAACAAGAACTACGAATAAAGCATCCACAGGGAGCAGCGCAGGGGAAGAGCATCTGCAGTCATCCTGTATTTGGGGGCATATATTCTCACTGACAACATATCGAATGTTACCATAACTAGAAAAAAATTAGCAGCAATATTCACACCTAAAACAGCAGCGTAGAAGACAATATCACTTACAAGGGACAAGAAAGAACAAATACAGCCATCAAAACCAATGTCTGTACATCAGCTTATACACTGCTTTGTAGGAAAGGACATTTCTACTAAACCCCGTGTAGCCTGCAAATATTTAAGCATACCTAGGGAATGAAAATGCGACTTGTATTTAGATGTCCATTTAAAACATATTTACAAGATTTTTCAGTTGGGGTGTGTTATAACATTTACCTTGGCAATTTAGCAAAACTGTTGTTTTTTGAAGGATAAAGACAATTTTTTGCACTCAATAAAGAACGCATTCTCCTATAACACATACCATTCTCTCCTTCTGATTTGCTCTTTTATTGTAGCAAAAGACCCATCTCTATCTTAGTTATTATTTATAGAATTATGAGGCACAGAAATTGGCCTCTCTTATAAATATCCTATTACTGATCATTCTGGATTTAGTTTTAAGAAGGTTTGTTTCTCTGTCAGATTGAGCTAATTTCAGTTGGAAGCAATGAAAATTGAAAATCAGGTCCTAAATAGGGAGTGACAGATTGGAGTTGTAGGAAATGCTGACTGCACATGAACCTGGAAATGACATTGGCATATGAAATTCATTTGCCAAGTCTCCTTACTGAAATCTCACCTTTGTTAAGGATTATTTATGACAAATTTGTAGTATTACTGAAACCCTCCTTTGCAACATAAATCCAGGAAGGATAATTTAGTCAGACATAGCAATTTGTAACATATATACAATTCTGGAATATTTTATATATTCTGAATTTACTTTATTCTGCCATACATAAAACTTTACTCATTTAAATTAACAAATAGAAGATTTTTACATTGATTTATATGATGAACAGGTGATTTCTCATTCTAAGTGGTTGTGGTTTTCCTTTCTTTTCTTTTTTATTTTTTCCCTAAGAAACAGAACTTTCTACTCTGCTTTAAAGTTTTTCCACAATATAAAGGAGTTTTTTGAGAAATTTTGCTCAGGGATTAAAAGGATCTAAGAAGGATTTCTGTCTGTTCGAGGAAGAAGAGCTACACGTGTCAGTCTCTTGCCCTTCTGTGGTTGGGTGTAATCTAGTCCTCTGGACTCAACTTTTTATACCTTATTCCTGATGCTTTACATCACCGTGACAACTTCATTGCTGCTTCATCTTGCTGGCCCGAGAGGGGGTTAAGCAGATTCCACCAGGGATGAGAAGCAAAAGAAAGAACTCTGTCCCAGATGAATAATGGCAAAATTCCTGCTACCTTCCAGTAACAACCAAGATTTTACTGGCAATATTTTGCCAAGCTCTCCCCGGGTTATCAAGTGCAATTCATCTGTTTTGAGTTGGTTTAAACCAACACATAGGTTGGTCTAAACTCTCACAGCCCTGAGGAAAACAAAGAAGAGCTACCACCTGAAGATATAACACTTGATCATAAGTCCTTACAGGCCCTGATTCTTCTCTGATTTATGCACATTTATTTCAGATATAAAACCATGAGAGTGCTGCTTGATCCAAAATACTAGCTGTGCTGGAAAGCTCAGTGAAAAGGTTGGACTGCTTTGCACACGTGCTGATCAAACTAAAACTATATTTTGCCACCTAGACAAACATCAGGATCCAAACGAAAGGTATGTTGGCAAATCAAAGCAAATCTTTAAAAAGTGCACCAGGATTTCCAGCAAAATGGTTTTCTAATTTTTTTCCACCATAAGAAGACAGTAATTAGTAGAGCTGACTAAAGAGTTAAGTAAAATTTTTTAAAACCGACATTTTTCCTGTTTTGTTTAGAGTCTGGTAACAGCCGAGGTGCTGTCACATCACAAAATTATGAACACAAATAAAATTGTTGGCATGAAACAGCTTTTGTCTGCCTTTGAAAAATTGCAAGAAGATCTTTCCTGATTTCAAGTCACACGAAGGGTAGGGCTATTTTCTATTTTAAATCAACAAGGTTACCTAAAACGTGCCAGCAGTTCTCTCATGTGCTCCATACTCATTGCAGAAACAGGTTAGATTATTTGTTGGCAGTAATGTTCATTGAGCTTTATCTGCCTATAATCCGGCATGCAAATGGCTTTCAACAACTTCGATTTGTGCGTATCTGATTGTTTCATGTAACATTTGGCAAACCTGATTTAAAACCACAGATTGCTTATAAGCCCTGTGTAGTTCAGATGGCATTGAGTAACCCAATGACATCTGAACCCAAGTCGTGTCTTTTCTGTAATACTGTGTTCTGGGGTCTGAAAGAATATCATTGTAAAAATTGGACTGTAATTTGGTTGGCCCTAAAAAAGAAAACATTAATGCTGCAATGCTGTTACCATCTCATAGAAGTTGCATTTGTGAGCTGCACTTGTGCTTTCTTCTGTGCGGCTCCCTGGCCAGACTATGCCACAGATTCTTGCTTATCCTGTTCAAATGTTGATTTTATTCTTGTTGCATTTAAGCCTTTTTAACTGCTGGGCCAAATGAATGCTTGGGGATACTGATGCCCACCTTCTTCATCTCTCAGCTTCATTACAGTATCAGTGAGCAAAACCATTTGGGTAACCTTCCTTCAGCATATCCATGACAGAAGAAGAAAAACAGGGAAGAAATTCCTTCAGTAATTCAAGTTGAGAGGGAAAAAACCCCAAACAACTTCCTAAATCAAAATTGTTGGCAGCGTTGCACTGCCTATGCAATCCGTAGCCTCCTAGTCTTCAGAATGAATGCATGCCAGGGCTTTCCAGGGCAGCCACAGCACCGCTGCCTGGGCAGTTAGAAATCAAGGTCAGGTTTTCATCCCAATTTATTTGAGCAGGCTTTTGGTGAGTCAAGTATACTTTTCTAAATTTTATTCAGAATTTTATATTAGCTATATCTTTATGTACATACTATATTTTTATGTTAATTGTGAAATAAATATATATAAACTTATCTAACAGAAAATACTAAGCCTTCAGTCATACCGTTGTTTTTGAGGACAAAGGCAGGCACTGTACAGTCTTAAAATAACTATATTTATGTAGATTACTATCTATATAGCTAGTCCTTTTTCCCTTCAATTTTTGCAAAGCTGTAGCCTATTGAAGGCAGTTTTCTGTTGATAGCCAGTTCTGAATGAAGGTTCCTCTCAAGACTTAACAACTTATTTTCATATTGCTTTCACTCTTTCTGATTCGTTAAAATACAAACTCATCTCCAAAAATAGAAACTTGAGCTTTCCGAAGAAAATGTGTAAAAAGCCTTAAAATCTGAATGTACTAAAAATCCTATTCAGAAGGCCACTGGCAAGATTCAGCTTCAGTTCCCAAATGCTTTCTTTAATCCAGAACTTTTTATTTGAGAAAGTTCCATTAGTACAAAATAAAAGCTCTCCAGGACAGTGTATCCCATGACTAAAACGAGGCAATGGCACATTTCTGGAGACTGCAGAACAAAATGTGCACCTTTGTTTACCCAGTGATACTTCTTCAACGTTTACAGGAAAATAGGAAACTAATAGACACGGCCCATTCCTGTGACCCGCTGCGAGGTTTCAGACCTGCTCTGAGCAGTGCCAGATCACAGTGTCCGTGTCTCAGGCTCACTCCCAGCATCCCAAAAAGATTCCTGCATACCAGTTGCGTTGCACAGACACACACTCCTACTCCCCATAGCACAGCTGCAACCTGCTCCAACACACAGGGAACAAGCAGTGGTCCACGCTAGGTGAAGCCTATGGTTTGTGTCCTTGCCCTTGCTTGCTCTCCTAATAAAAACACTCATCTTGAACATTCCAAAACCATAAGTAAGTCATCAGTTATGAAGAGTGAAATTCCTTCAAAAAAAAAAAAAACCAAACCCAAAACTTTTTTATTTTGTTTTAACCAGCATTGCAGAACTCATCATAAAAAAGAAAAGGCATGTGGAAAGCTGTTATTCCCTAGATATGCCAACTCACAGGGGCCATTTAGTGCAAACAAATTCCTTTCGTGTGTGTGTGTGTTTACAAACGGCAAAAGCCAACTTTTCAGTATGGACTTCAGAACAAGAGTTTTGTCTGTTGTATTTTAAAGATGAACAAAACCTCCCAGCCATATTTTATAATCTGTATTACTAACGCCAATAACAAATTGTTAGGAACAATCCCAGGTACCTGAATCTATCTCAGCATGAAACTCAGTTTTGCAATTCAGTGAGAAAGAAAAAACTAGATCAGCACAATAACAAATTCTTCTTCTCACCCCTACTATCTTCCTGCGGATCTATAGCATTTTCCTACAGATGCGTTACTATAGTAGCTATTATTCCATTTTACCATGTAAACCTTGCCTTACACTCTGCATTAAGGCTCCTTTCCAAGCAGCTGATGCATAGTTGTTGCCCAGGGCTGGTACTACCTTGGAGCTGTTGCTGACTTATTTGTCCTCTGGAGATGCTTCTCTGCGATCTGAGCTGAAGCACCTCTCCTCAGGACCTGGCATTACCAAATCCGACGTAATAAGGCTGTGGGAAAGGGAAAAAAGGTCTCATGTAGTAGCAAAGAGCTTTGGTAAACAGATTTTGAGCCCAACAAAACGAGCAACAACCAGCATGCTGCGCCTCACGGTCACTGAGCACAAACCGTGGAGCAGTTTCCTAAAGCACCTCTGGAGATGGAGGTACCAGCTCCCAAACACTTCTGTGCATGGGAAGGAGCATCATGGTGCCTGACGAGCATTTCCACACGACTTTTGCTATGGTACATTTATCACGGGGTAGGAACCTCAACAAGTTCAATGGAGGGTCAAAGGAAACTCTCTATTACGCTGACATGATGATTAATACCTGCGCTGGCCAAAGTGGATTCACATTTAATTTGCACCTGTGTCAACAACTGGAGACATGACCAGCAGGATCTGATCCTACCGGAGCGTAACCACTTCAGCAGGTTTATCCTGATGTCAGTGGAAGCATACATCATTCAGCATCCTGACTGTTCTAATAATAATGTCACTAAGTCCCTGGAAAGTTTGCTTAAAAAAAAAAAAAAAGGAAGGTGCCTATCATTTATTGACACTGTGATATTCTCTTTGCCACCCGCACAGAGGCTAACGCTATACTTCAGCAAGGAGAGAGAGAAAATTATGTGCTTTTCCAAAAATCTTGTTATTTTGTTCCGCCCACTATAAATAGATAATCTACAGGAGTCAGCTGTAGTCTCACTCTGTTTTTAAATAAATCCAAGTCCCCAGACTTCACTAGCACATCCCCTGGTTTACATACCCTCCGAGGTATCCGATAACCCGCGCTTCTGACCCCCGGGTCTCTCTGGGCAATACGCGCTGGGCTCTCAGCCTTGCCCTGTCCTCCTGACTGAATTCGCACCTATCTTCCACCTTCAACCTCTTGCCCCAGCAGTGGCAAAACATTAGAAAAACCTCTTTGTGCCTCTGTCTTTCAAATATTCGCCTCTGTGTTCTTCTGTGAAGCCGTGGTATCGCTTTCGTGCTGCTTCTTCCTTGGCCCTCATCTGTTAGATCGATGCATTCATTAAGGAAAGCTTCTTTTTACTGCCCACATGATGAACAGACATCATAAAATTGTTATATTTGACAATTCTTATTACAGGTTTTATATGATGGCTACATTTCTGCCGCAGAAAAGACTCAGAAGACTTTTCCTGATGTACCACCTTTCCAACAAGAGAAGGAATGTAAGTGTATTTTCTAGAAGTCTCTGCTTTGTTCAGAGACGAAGCCAGACTTCATTCCTCACATTCCCTTTGTTTTATGGTAATTGTGAATAAAGCAGAGTGGGCTGCAAATATCTTTACAATTGTTTTATATAACTTGGATAGATAATTATCTGATTGTGCCAACAAATGCATGCTTAGCCTTCAACCACTAAAAGAAATTATATGCGTTTCTAGCCATAATTGTGTGCAGGTGAAAGTAAGAATAAAATTTTGATAGCCAAACTGAGTCCCCTTTGAAAATCAAGAGCTTAACTCTTCTCACTCTGAAAAAAAATGTTTTAGGATATTTTAAGATGAAGTGTTAGAATGAAAACTTTTAGGGTGAAACAAATATCTTTTAATTTTCCGTGTGATTTAAGAAATTTCTGTTTCTGGCTGAGAACTCTGCAGTTAGTGGGGAGGGAAAAAGTTCCCCTTTCTAGCGAGCAATGCTCAGGGCTGTACCTTAACCCCTCAAAAACAGCACAGCTGGCCCTTGCCATAGTATGAGGAATATTGCTCTTCTCCACCTTAGAAATGTCAGCCAAGTTCCTGGGAAGCGTGTGAAGAGAAAAGGACCCTTGAATGGCTGTTGTGCCTGAGCTGCTTCTTTAGCACCGAGCTTCTGAGGTCTTGCCTGGGCCGTCTGCAAGTGGGATAATTTCTGTCTATCTCATGGCAATCGTTGAGGTACGTTACAGTAAGAATGCATCAGACAGTTAAGTCCAAAGGTCCTCATCTTAGTTTTACATACTTTCCAATACTCATGTCTCAGCACTGCAGGGGAGGGAAAAAAGGTCAAATAAAAAATCACAGTCTCTGATCGCGAAACGTCAGCGTACAGTTAGAATACCTCCCCAGGTGCTCGTAGTTTACAAATTTAGGAATAACCCATATTGGCATCACAGTGGCACCACAGCAGGACAATTCTCAATGCTGTGCATCACTGCCCCAGTGTATCACAGAATTTTATCTCCCTACGTATCTCTGCTTTATCTGTGAAAAACTGCTCCTCTAATTATAAGGGACTTAAGTCCACAATTCTGTTATTTAAAAATACATGACCCAATTGTCTATCATTGCAGCAAAATGCACTGTATGTCTTGAAATGAAAGTGGGCAGAGGTGTAGACATTCTTTTTCTGTTTGAATAATCATCATCATACTCACATGCTCATCTATGTTTTTAATCATTGATAAAAGGCATCTTTATAGAAACTTTCCTATGAAATTTCTGTAGTGTCTTATTTCTGAAGAGAGAGAATATCTTCTCCTGTACTGTCTTGACACATTCTGGTTTTGGTAAGACAAGTAAGTACAGCAACAGAAAATAAAACTTAGCTTAAAATATTTCAGTAACCAAATCAAACCTTAGGAAATAAATGTTTCTATGCAATGACATAGGGATTTTCCCTCAAGTGGATACGATATTTGGGTGCACTAGATGCTATATGAATAAACAAACCCATATTAAAATCTTATTTCTTGACCTGTTGCCCCTCCAAAAAAAGTATTTGTAATGCAAAAATTTCATTATACTCAAAAATACAGCCTTCTAGGTGGAGAGAAGGATGTGAAAAATTCCAGCCCATGATTTGTCTGTGACAGTCAAAGAGCAGTGCTGGGTAACGAATTATTCTGTGTGAATCAGCAGAGTGAGAAAGAGCTGGGGCTCACTGCACGGCAGGGCTGCCTAATGAACACCTCTCACCTCAGAGAGTCACCACCTGGAGACCTGACATCCCCAAACTCATTTGCACACAATCCTCTCCCCCGGCTCCTCGTGACGGACGTAGAGCACGCGTTTCCCCGCCACCTCCGGTAAAGTGCCGATTTGCCGTGACATTTAGTCATTTCTTCCTCCCCAGGGTCTGTGTTTCATATGTTTTGAAAAGAAGAGTTCCTGTTGCAAACAGGGCAGATTTGTGACTAAAACTGGGCTGCTTTGCTCCCAGGCATGGAAAAATCCCCACCGTTCAAAGCCCTGAGCCACAGAGCCACAAAGCCAGGTTCTAGGGAGGAGGAGAGGGTTATGCTTTAGACGTGGCAGCGCCTTTTCCAGGATCTGTTTCCATCTTTATATTTGACATGGAAACTATCATATACCTACTGTAACACTAGCAACCTGAAATAAAATGTACTTGGGGCGTATCTTAAGAATATCTAATTCAACCTAATATTTGGGGGTTTGGTTTTGTTTTGTGAACTCAAGGCAAGAAATGGAGAGAAACACAAAAAGACACAGACCATAGTTCAATAAAGGTGAAAATCACATCATTACCTCCAGAGAGGGAGATATATATAACCTGGCATATGATCAGGAGAGGGATAATTGATGCCATTTCATTTCTGCACTGGACAGTCTGGAAAGGTTAATCATGATTACCAGGTATTACATACCTAGTGTCATCTAAGTGGGTGTATATGCAAACATATATTAATAATTATTGTTTCAAAGCTCTTTAAACACCTAAAATGTAGGATAGTAATAATAAATATTAATATGTTTCATGCAAAGCAAAAAAACCTTAAGTGTATTGTTCAAGAGTGTGCTGTGGGTTATTTTTTAAAGTTAATGTAGCTTGATTAAGATTTGGTTTTGAAAGTAAATCATAAGCATTCTTGAAATACGATATCTTTGCGTAAATCCATTAGAGCACATAACCAAGGTAAAATCTGAGCATCACCAAGTAATTAACAAATTCTGGTGTCGCAATGAACCTCCAAACTGCACAAGTCATCCAAACAGGAGGTTTCTTGCCCATCCCTGTCTGCAGTCAGTTTAAACAGGATAAAATTACATTGGAAAACCACCAGAGATTGCACAATCCCGACTGTCCCGCTTATTGTGAAGAGTTTCACAACGTGCTATGGCTGCAAACTGGCATATATGTACAACCTTCACACTGTTCCAGTCACACAAGTGAAATTATGGCAAGGCTGAATTTAGGTTAATGTGTCTAATGCAAGACAAAGTCCAAAGTATTGGAAAAAATGAAGAATGTCAGTTTTAAGGACAGTATTGTTTTACTTATTAAATTACCTCTGTTAAAGCAATATCATTGACATAACAAAAAGCTAGCATTCAGGAGCCTTGCAAGGACTTCTCCTAATTTCTGATCATTGTTCTCAGCGACTGCATATAATATATCAATTTTATCCCACCTGGGGAATCATTACCCTTTGACTCTGAATTTGCAGAACAGAATTTAAGAGCTGCAGTCTGTTTCCCACATGATAGAAGACTAAATATTTCCACAAAGATTGCCTAGTCTGAGTGATATTTTTTTGTCACTACATTATAAAGCTTTAAAAATATTGGGAACTTTTAATGTTCCACTGTGCTGAAAGCATCCCTTCTGGATTTACTGAGGCATCCCAGAACCTTTCATAGTCTTCCAATCACACAACGCAGAATAGTCAGCCTTCCTGCGCACGTCTAAAAATATTATTCACAGCTGTGTTTGGACACACATTTTAGGACTGCTGCAGACAGGGCTGGATGTAGCTGCCTGTGGCTGCGATGTGGGTGGGAGGCTGTGCAGTAACACCGCAACTTTCACCAGGAGACGCAGGCAACCATTGCGATAGACCCTCCCCTGCCTCGCCCGGCACTTCTGTGCTCAGCCACGGAGGCACTGGTCACCGGAGGAAACTCTCCCCTCCTCTTTGCTCTTTCATTGTCTTTCCCTTGGATCTACACAGGATACGTGGAAGGTGCTCTAGTTAAAGCATCTTCAGTTCTCAAAACCCCAACGATACCAAGGGTGTCCGACAGCCTCAGAAACAGACCCCAGCTCCTGCGCTCAGGCTGGACTGGGCAGCACAACCTGCAACAGCAGTTTCCTTGTGTCCCTGTGAGCCGTGGCTGTTGGCCTCCGGCCATCCTCAGAAATATTTCTGAAAAATAAAAATAACTGAACACAATTCTATAAGGTCTAATAATAAACTAGTCTACTAATAGATCTCTGTACTTGTTATTTTTTGAAGATTGCATCTGATCAATACCAAAACTTCGGAGGATGTTCTACACTCCCACTGGGTGACTCCTACGACAAAACCTGTGTGGCATTTTGTATCTCTTTATAAAGCGATTAATTCATAACCTCCACTAGAATCCACCAGAACCACTGGATTCTGAGGTCATGTAGAGTAGCTAAGCATGACCATATACAAGGCTAAAAATTTATGCATTACATTACATTGGGCTGTATGTCTTTTTCCTGGGTTTTACTACTAGAAATACTACAAGAAATAAACTGCATAATGAACCAGATCCACAGGCACATACAGGTAGCACAAGCAGCAGAGCTATAGGGCCCATCATACCAAATGGAGGACAAATTTGTTCAGATTTCAGGGGCAGCTGAGAACAGGAACATATCTGTAGAGAAATATGCATACCAAAGCTGCTACATGGCAGTCGTCTTAGAAACCCTGCCCTTAATCAGATGTTCATGGGAGTTTAAAGTCTCTTCTTGGATGCACTGCTGTAACAATTATTAGCTACTTACATACAGATATCAGCATTATCAGTGGAGAGATGATGATAGAATAGTTTGGGTTGGGAGGGACCTTTAAAGGTCATCTAGTCCAACCCCCTGCAATGAGCAGGGACAGCTTCAACTACATCAGGTTGCTCAGAGCCCCGTCCAACGTGACCTGGAATATTTCCAGGGGTGGGGCATCTCCCACCTCTCTGGTCAACCTGGGCCAGGGTTTCACCACCAACATTGTGAAAAATTTCTTCCTTATATCTAGTCTGAATCTACTCTCTTTTAGTTTAATGCCATTACCCCTTGTCCTGTCGCTACAGGCCCTGCTAAAAAGTCTGTCCCCATCTTTGTTCTAAGCCCCCTTGAAGCACTGGAAGGATGCAAGAAGGTCTCCCCAGAGCCTTCTCTTCTCCAGGCTGAACAACCCCAACTCTCTCAGCCTGTCCTCATAGAGAGGTGTTCCATCCCTCTGGTCATTTTTGTGTCCCTCCTCTGGACCCGCTCCAACAGGTCCACATCTTTCCTGTGCTGAGGACTCCAGAGCTGGAGGCAGTACTCCAGGTAGAGTCTCACCAAAGTGGAGTAGAGGAGCAGAATCACCTGCCCTGCTGGCCACATTTCTTTTGATGCAGCCCAGGATACAGTTGGCCTTCTGGACTGTGATCCCACATTTCTGGCTCATGTCCAGGCAGCATGACCGGTACCTGACCAGTACTGGACTCCAGAGCTGGAGGCAGTACTCCAGGTAGAGTCTCACCAAAGTGGAGTAGAGGAGCAGAATCACCTGCCCTGCTGGCCACATTTCTTTTGATGCAGCCCAGGATACAGTTGGCCTTCTGGACTGTGATCCCACATTTCTGGCTCATGTCCAGGCAGCATGACCGGTACCTGACCAGTACTCCCAAGTTCTCAGCAGGGCTGCTCTCAATCCCTTCATTCCCCAACCTGTATTGATACTGGGAATTGCCCTGACACACATGCAGGACCCTGCATTTGGCCTTGTTGAACCTCATGAGGTTCACCTGGGCCCATTCCTCAAGCTTGACCCCAGGTTCCTCTGGATGGCATCCCATCCCTCAGGCATATCAACCGCACCACTCAGCTTGGTGTCATCTGCAAACCTGTTGAGGGTGCACTTGATCCCACTGTCTATGTCATTGATGAAGATATTAAAGAGTTCTGGTCTCAGTATACACCCCTGAGGGACACCACTCATCACCCATCTCCATCTGGACATTGAGCCATTGACTACTACCCTCTGGATGAGACCATTGAACCAATTCCTCATCCATTGAACAGTCCACCCATCAAATCCATATCTCTCCAATTTAGAGAGAAGGATGTTGTGGGGGACCATGTCAAAGGCCTTACAGAAGTCCAGATAGATGACATTGGTAGCTCTTCCCTTGTCCACTGATGTGGTCACTCCATCAGAGAAGGCCACTAGGTAGGACTTGCCCTTAGTGAAGCCATGCTGGCTGTCTCAAATCACCTCCCTGTCCTCCATGTGCCTTAGCATAGCTTCTAGGAGGATCTGTTCCATGATCTTCCCGGGCACAGGGGTGAGGCTGACAGGTTGGTAGTTCCCAGGGTCCTCCTTGCTACCTTTTTTTAAAAATGGGTGCAATGTTTCCAGTCTCCAGGGACTTCACCTGACTGCCATGACTCTTCAAATATCATGGAGAGTGACCTGGCAACTACATCAGCTACATGATCTTTGGTATCAGTAAAACAATGCACTATCCCAATAATGGCAGGACAGAGACACATCTAGTTTAAATGATTTCTTATTAAGACATAGAATTTCAGGATATGAGTCATGGCACCTTACCAAGTCCTATCCACTCCTACACAGGTTCATACGTAAGTGAATTACCACACTGGTTATTTAGCATTTGTTCATGGCAGGCATAGTTCTCTTACAGTTGTAATCTAGTTGCTGGCAACAGTCAGTTGGGGTTTTTGGACATCTTTTACCAGTGCACTGAAAGCGTTCTTCCTCAAGAGAGAGATCTTAGGCCATAGGAGCAAAGTTGATGGCTAAAAGGAAATACCAGCTATAACATGCAAACCTGCAACTATCGTATCATTTGTAACAATGTCCAAAAACCAGAAACAATAATAAAAAAAAAAAACCAGAAAAGCAGCTTTCTGTCATATACGCATTGTTAGAAAACAAAATATGGAGGCTATTTAATATCAGTTATGGCTGGCCAGCCAGCTAGATTTCTGCCACATCAAATTTCTTGCCTGTTTTGCTTCTTGGAAGGGAGTGAGAAAAAGCATACTGAGGTCCTGGGGAAGATCTGGGTACTCTCCAGGCAGCTCTGCTGACACATTTAAATCTTGACTTACACAGAGAGTAAAAGAGCACCTGAAAATTAAAAGGTTAACCAGACTTTCCCTCCTCTTCTTTTTCTCCTCTTCTTTGTTAAATGTATTTTTTTTCTCCTCTTCTTTGTTAAATACCTCTGGAAAGCTGTGCGAAGGAAGGAGTTCCCTCTCTCTGCCTGCCCAGCGACAGCCCCTTTGGGGGGAGCCCCACAAAGATGTCCCCAGCCGCAGCACGGTTGCTACTGGATCCTCTCACCACCCGTCGTGCCCCGCAGCCTGTTTGCTCTTAAACACCTAATGAAGTGATTCACATGATTGGTAAACCTCCCTTCGCCGCCGCGAGAAGCTGTGAAATGTAAAGGGACCTGGAAGGCGCCTGACAAAAATGAATCAATGAATAATTGTGCTTGCACTGGAAAGGAAACAATCAATTCCAGCATGCACATTTATTTACAATAGTTGATTATAAAAGCAAAGCAATCTGTTAGGCTTTGCTTCCTGACTTTCTGTTGGGATTTGCCTTCACACTTACCTGTGTGCATTTTAAAACGTTGCCAGCTGTGGTAATGAAAATAGCAAGTAAACCACGACTGAAAATGGTGTCACAGGAACACTCTTTATGAAGGAAGCGCATGGCTGAAATCATAGCCCATCCAGCACTTGGCATGTGAGTCTTTTGTGCCAGACTTCCTCCTCTCCCACCGCCTTCGGTTTCCCCTGAGCTCAGCACATCCTGAGAAGCGGGACCCGAGACAAAGCAGAGGCTCAGGGCGCTGCCGGAGAGCCCGGGGTCCCCAGCGACAGCGGGAGGCAAGAGGGAGAGGACCCTGGGGTGCACAAGACAGTCAGAGCGAAGGGGTTTGAAAGCCCGGGGAGATGTACTTTTCCATGGCAAGGCGTAACTTTGTAGAGAAAGTATTTGTTGGTTTTGCATAAATGCAGACTAGTGACTATACTCAAATCCAACTTATGCCATTTACACCATTTTTGTGAGCCACTGCCGTGAACCATTACTGTCCAGCAAGCCAAGAACGTTCAGCGCCTGTCCAACTGACTTTCAATAGCTAGGATGTTGTATGCCTCTTCTTGCTTTCATAAATATACTAATTTCTTTCTGATGCCTTTTGGATTTTAATTGCAGCTTAAATTACTTCCAGACGTTGTCTCATAACCCTAATTGTGTGGTAACATCAAAATTAAGTTTATCTGTGACCTTCTTCCTTCTGACAGAAGCAAACTGTGCGGAGCTCAGACTTCCCAGAACTCAACCTCAGCACAGAAGCTCCTTGCCAGATCCACATCTGAGACTATGAAAGATGATCTGTTCCAAAGCATCCACTAAGTCTGTGGAAGAACTGCAAGATACAATACAATAGGAAGGCATTTTTGATTTAAAGGAAAAAATGCAGACTAGACTCAATTCTGACTGTTCTTCATATTGTTTATATGTTCTTGTAACCTCTGTCTTTCAAAGGGTAAATGTCTTTAAAATAAAGAACAGATACTTGTAAAAGCAATGATTTTTAAAAGGGTAACACGACATGAGCCTAACCTTTCCTGTTTAATCAGCAGACAGAGCAAATGGGATATAACATGACTGTCTGCATCCTCTGTGACTCGAGCTCAGAGGTGGGAGGGGAAAAAAGGGAAACAAGACTTTTTACACACAAAGCACAGTTCTGTTATCAGGATGATTAAAGCCATTTACTGTAAAATAGCAGCCTTCCAGATCCTCTCAACATCCTGAACTCATTCTGCTGTTCTGTGGTAATTAGATGGGTTTCAAATGTTGTCACATATAAGCCTGTTTATGGAAAAATGTTCCGCTAATCAAGATGTCTCGGAGTATTTGGTATGAGTTTTCATCTCTATTCCTTCTAACATCTGTCATATAGGGGAGGCAATGGAGCTTTGCAAAAACGTAGCTAATACTTCTGTAATTCGCTAGAGCATAAACCAAAATATTGAAGAGCAAAAAATTCTGTAAGAAACAAGTAAAGCTGGAGTGGCTGCCAGGGATGCAAGGAAAATGAGAATTCTGTATGAATTCGGATTTCTGGAAGCCAGGACACGCCTGTATGCGCGTGTCTGTGTTCAGGTCCTCTGGGACAGGTTGAGGAGTGAGGACAAATCTCCTGCACCCCGAGGAAAGTCCTGACCCAGCTCCTGGTTTAAAAAGAGGAGATAGCAGAGCTACCAGCAGCACCAGCTTTAGATCCCCGTTTCATTTCTTTTGCTTTCCGTACAAGTCAGAGTTTGCAAAGAAAACTTTCTGGTAGATAAGTAATTACATGATTTTTATTTTCCTTTCTCTTATCAATTGTCTTTTTCCAGATTTTCCTAGTCCTTTGAGGCTATGAACTGTTGGTCAACAGCTATTGACTATAACTCCATTTTGTTTACGCTGTCATTCATTTCACTGCTCCGGATCTCTTTGCGAACGGAATCTGCTGCTTTCTGCCATGCAGTAAGGGGACAAGACCTCCCCTCCCCAGCCCCTGCTCCCCAGCCCTTACCGGTTAGCTGCGCTCTCACCACGGAGCACACGGCATGGCGGCTTTCGGTGCCGGGCCGTGCCATCACCCCAGTCGTGTTTCAGAGTCGCTTTCCCAGGTGATTGACCCCTGCTCAGGAGTTTCGGTCAGCAGCTCAGAACTACAAGTACAGTCGCAGAAAGGTTAGTTTTCCTCCTTGGGTTTTGACAATGATTTTTCATAACTAACATTTTGAGACCATTTTAAAACAAATACACATATACCAAATGCTAAAACCCAAAGTGAGGATTTGGGCACTGATGCCAGGACCCTGAGGGCACTAACAGTCGTCGCTGTCTTTGCCCAGGCTCCCGTGGGCCTCACCCGACCCTGCCCAATGCCCAGGAGCCCCACTTCAGCTCAGCTCAGGCTGTCAGTCCCCACCTTGGTGACACCACAGCAGTGCTGGTCTCCAGACCCACTTTTGGCCCTGCCTTCTGGATGGACCTAGACCCTACACTGTGGGTAGCCTGTCTGCAGGATGGACTCCTTAGATGTACCCTTTAGCTGTGTCTCCAGCTTTGTCTCCTTTTGCTCCTGGCTGGGTTCCCTGGGTGGACACCAGAGCTGGCTCATACCCTCACAGCATCAGGGGCTGTCGATGGACCCTCTTAGAGTGGCACCAGATGCCATGGGACTGCACCCCATCGGTGAGGGTCACCCTTGGCTCCTATCCCCCTCAGGGTGCCCTGTTAGCATGCAAGCTCCAAGGAGAGAAGAGGGAAAAACCTGGAGGTGACTTGGTATATACAGATGCATCACAGAAATAGTACCTCGATGGAGAAGATTTAGGAACTGGAATATGTCTGTTGTAGAAGGCAAGACTTGATTAGCAGGATTTTCAGACAGAAACTTCTGCCAGAGGGATTTTAATGGCACAATATAGATGTACGTATATCTATGTACATATAGTGGTGGTGGTCCAGCTTTCTCTAGAGATGAACAAAGTTATAAGCTTCAAGGAAGTGTAGAGTTCCCTAATGGCTGCATTGTAGTAATTCCTGTTTCTTCAGAACACTTCTCATCAAATTAATGACACAAGGGAACAAATGGATGCAGAAACAGTGACAAACCAGTCAAATAACATTTTTAACACCCTAAATCAGGCTTGCCTAGAGAGGATGTTCTACATTTAGTAAATTTGGATCACAGTCTCAGGTCTTCTGATTTACAAAGAGTTTTCATCCGAAGTAGATTCAGTCCATATTAATAATAATTGACATTAACCTTGCAGGTGCTGCAGTGTTTTTTTCCCACCATCAATAAAGGCAAATCCCTCTTGCATCTGAACATCAGAGTTGTTTGGAAAATTATGTACAAACTACTTACTGTTCTCTTTTGATAACACTGTAAATGCTGTTTCTCGTAAAAAATCGAGCCAAATTCTGCAAACTACTAGTTTTGGTTCATCTACTGGGCATTAACATGAACATGAAATCCTCGTTTGCTACAATTTCAGGAAGTTACCAGCCGGATTTTCAAAGCTGAAGGCTTCGTATGCCTATCACTCTGTGCCTCCCTTGTTCTTATACCTTTCCTTAAGTATTAGTTATCAGTTGCATCAAAGATACAGTACAGGGTTAGATGGACCTTGGTATGATAAATCTGTTCTAGTGTTTGAGTAATTGAAGGAAAATGAATTTCTAAACCAGATTCATTATTCGTTCAGAAGCATGTAGCTTTCAACATAATTTCTGTTCAAGTGGAAAGCTGACAGTTTTTTTCCTTCTTTTTTATTCAGAAGATTACTTACCTTGACGTTTTCACTAGGACAAGTATTTTGAACATTTCAGCATGGAGTCTTGTAACGCTTTGAATTGAGACTACTGCATAACTTAGTTTAGACTGTTTATTAATATATTAAAAACAGTAATCCTAATAGTCAGATGTCTGAGATGGAATTAAATGAGCCAGAAAAGAACATCATAGAAGGATGTATCAACTACATTTTCCAAAAGAAAAAAAAAAAGGGGGAGATTGAGCTACAGCACCATATTGTGGTGTTAAAAATACAGATATTGGCAATAATTTCCCAGTACATTCCGTTGTGGGGGAAAATGTCATTGGCGGAGCTATTTTGGGGATGGTTCCTGTTGATTTAGACAGAGAGGCTTTGCTAGACTGGTGGCAAAAGTAGGAATAATTTACACTCATATTTGCTCATTAACAGAAATTCAGCTGATATACAGTTTGGACTGAAGTTTCAGCACGTACATGCAGATGGATGCTATATTCAGAGAGAGGAAATCCAAGCACAAGAAACAGTAGGAGGGCTAGTGACATAATGAGACAGCTTACATCAATGCTTTTTTAATTTTTGCTGCCAAAACATACTCTCTCCAGTTTTACTGTTGCTTATATGGATAATTTCCTCTTTGAAAAATGAAATCAGTTCAAAGAGTAGCAGCCAATTTCAGGTAACAGACAATAGGTCTGCACCAAGAATATCAATAGATCAATGCCATTTATAAGTGACTGCTGGGACACAAATGACCCTGTCACATAGTTATATATTAAAAGTCTGTCAGTGAAAAAAAACTATTTGTATTTAAATGAAATAATTCCTTCCACATCTACGATATTTGCAAGAGATGAGCAGTCATCAGATCACTTTCTGTCTGCATGGGAATTGTGAAATTTCTCCACTTTTTTGTAGATGCTTTGGTGACATTAAATAGTTAATGGAAAAGGCATTATGTTACTTTGACTTTTTGTCAGACCGGTTTGGAACATTCGTAGGTCTTTTTATTTGATAAAATGTTACCTATTTTATTTTTGATCTTTTATCTGGTACACTGTAATGCTGGAACGAGGGGCCTAACAACCCTTTATTTGTTCTATCACATGTCTCAGCTCTCTATTCTTATATGACTTTAATTTCCCCATCAGTACAAAATGTTTGATTAAAATAGACATGGGTGGGTGTGTGGCATAAATTGCACTTAAAACAGCAATCCAAAATGGGGTTAAGAAAAATAATGTCCTCATGATTATTTGCAGTACTTCTTTATTTGATGCGAGGTACATGCTAATGACTGCTTTTAACATATTCCTGTTGCTGCTTCTTTATTTATCTGTCCACAAAGGCATTTGATTGAGTAACTGCTGTGAGTGGGGCTTTGTATAAACACGCTTTACAAAAACAGAGGAATAGGATTACAACAGGTTCCTTGAAGTGACAGATTCTGGCAGCAGCGGTCCAGCAAAAGCAACAAATTAAGTACGTCAGCCTTTAATTGTTCTGCACTTTCATATAACTGATATTGGCACAAAATCTGCATTCTGCAGACAGTGGGAGTTTAAATCATGGGAGCAGGGGGTTCAGTCTGTACTGTACATGAAAATGTTCAAGCAAGCCATTAACTAGACCTTCCAAGATCTCCTTCCATCCCCTGACACTTTAAACTCTCCTCTCCTCTGACTGATGCACAAATTGGATTAAGAGAGAAAGACTTTTTCTGTGAGAGGGCAGCAAAGGGACTGTAGACTGCTTGCTGGCACAGGATGGCACAAGTTTTGGTCACTCCCATCAAAGCAAGGGCTGC